>NC_056747.1:1047607703-1047679552 GCF_019279795.1 Protopterus annectens
TTTATCCCTCCTGAAACTGTCTGCTTTGGAACATTGAGGGAGAAGGGCAGACCTGGATTTAAGGATACCTGTTGTCTCCACTAAATGATTTCTCTTCTGACAAACCCCAGCACTGGACTAGTGAAGGAGGCAATGAGAGTAGTAAGCAAACCAACGGTGTTTAATTCAGAAGCAAACACTCACATGGTACTGAAATGTACACACAAACTGCAAACCAACAATAAAAATAAAGCGCTTTTCGTCCTGCTCACTAGCAGGACTTCTTCAGATAAAAAATGTCATAAAAACTTCATCATTAAATACTAAATAAAAAAGTGGGTGTTGTGAGCCACACAAGTTACACTCAATTAACTTAAAGAAACATTGCTCACTGTGGTAAACATGTTGTGATTTAAAATGCAAAATGCACGTTACATATATTTGCAACAAATTTCTACCTCTTCTAGCAAGGTATGTAATCAATAATTAAAGAAATAAAAAACTTCATTGTTAACAACAATGCTAACAAAACTAAAATTAATTGAAGTCTGAAACAAACACTGAAGTTTGTTAAAGTCTGAAACAAACAGTTGCCACATTACTATTACACCAACTAAAAGCCTAAATGCTAACAAGTAGACATGTCAAGAGTCTAGAAAAACAAGTAGTGCGAAAACAAAATGAAAAAAACTAAGAAAAAACAATAAAATAATAATAGATAATACTATTGCAGGCCTGATAACATAGGTTTAAATGTTACACTTTCTTTTCTCTTGTAGGTAACAAGGGTATTGTATATAAACATTTATAGTGTACTAGCATCTCAAATTCCTAAGTTTAAGTATACATGCCAAAGGCACTACTTCATTCAAACCCGGATTAAAACAAGATCCAGTACGAAGTTGCCAACACAATTCAAGTTGTTCCAATAATAAGGATGTAGGTCCACCTCTATTATCATCAAACACTGAGTCAATGGCTCTAAATAAGAAAGAATGGTGTGGATATGACACTATGTGTCTTGCTAGAGCATTGTCTAAGCTTTGATTTCTGATTTTGTACAAATGCTCATAAACAAGTTCTTTTAACTTACGGTTGGTTTTACCGATATAGAACGCGGTACAATCTGAGCATTGGGCCACATAGACCACAGATTTAGACTGGCAAGTAAACCTAGAATGGGTCTTGTAAATAGTGTTTCTAATAATTACATCATTGCCTGTACTCATATGTTTGCAATAATTGCACATTTGGCATTTGTATATACCACATTTCCGATTTAAAGCTGGTTTGTTAACCTCTAGTAAACCTTTCAAGTTGGTACCACGCTTGTATGTAATTCGAGGGCTGTTTTCAAACCTGTCAGTGATATGGGCATCTCTTCTAATTATTTCCCAATTTTTGTATAGGATGTACTTTATCTCCTTAGCATCACTACTAAAAAGGGTAATGAGACTAATTGTGTATTCATATTTGTCAGGACAACTAGAATCGGTTGTTCCAGTATTATTGAGACTCAAACTAAGAATTGGCCTATAAAGGCCTTGTTCTCTCTTAGTGGTAACTTCATCACAGATCGTGTCTATCAGGTCCTCAGGATAACCCCTTTTGAGAAACATGTCCTTCAATTTTTAACTTTCGTGTAAAAAGTCTGACTCAAGTGTGACCATACGTGTAGCTCTCACAAATTGTTCTTTGACAACAGATTTTTTCTGGTGCCAAGGGTGACAGCTGCTGTAATGGAGAAAAGAACTGGAATATGTGTGTTTTCTATAGATTTTAGAAACATATGAATTTTTTATTTCGTCTTTGCTCAAATCAACATTCAGGTAAGAAATCTGGTCTGTGTCAAACACAGTATTTAATGATGAAGTTTTTATGACATTTTTTTATCTGAAGAAGTCCTGCTAGTGAGCAGGACGAAAAGCACTTTATTTTTATTTTTTTATTGTTGGTTTGCAGTTTGTGTGTACATTTCAGTACCTTGTGAGTGTTTGCTTCTGGATTAAACATCGTTGGTTTGCTTACTACTCTCATTGCCTTCTTCAAACCCCAGCACTGGGATTTGAAAAGACAAATAGTTTTGGTGCTGGGACCAAAAAGACTTCAGATACCACTGTAATCTTTCTTAAGTCGAGTCTTGTCAGGCATATTATGAGAATGACAGAAGCCATGAGACCCAAAATCCTGAGGTACTCCCTCACAATGACATAAGTCTGAGTGGAAAACCTTAGAAATATATCTAGAAATAGATCTTTTTTTCCTGTGGAAGAAAAGCTCTTAGAACTGTGGTGTCTAGTTGACATCCCAGAAACACAATCCTATGTGCAGGAGGAGTCAAGAAAGACTTTTGAATGTTTTGTGAATCCCATCTTGAGCAAGAGATCTCTTATCCAAGAGAGAGATCCCTTACACTTTGAAAAATACTCTGCAAAGATAAGCAAGTCATCTAAACATGGAAAATGTGGATACCCTATAGCCTACAATGAGCTATAACTGGAGCCAGACACTTTGTGAGCACTCTTGGTGCAGTGGATAGTCCAAAGGGTAAGGCAGAGAACAGATAATGTGATCCAGACACTCAAAATCTTAAGAAACATCTGAAATATTTATGAAAAGGGATGTGACAAAAAGGATTTTAAAATCTAGTATTATCAGGAAACTTGAATGAGAAAGAAGAGATAACAGGTTGTGAAGTGACATCATTTTGAATGAGGGCACTGTCACAAACAGGTTTAGGAAAGCAATGTGGAGATTTATACTTTCTGAAAGACCGCAAGAAACACACAGTACAAGATTCCTAATCCATGCAAGAAACCAGGACACCAGGCAGAGTAAGGTGATTAGCACTTTCATTCCCTTTATTCACTGTCACAAAAACGGAACTTCATCAGATACAATAACCTTACCCACCTCCTCCTTTTATACTTTCTGGAAGACCAAAGGGGGGTGCCAGGGTGGGAGGGGGAATAAAGTCTCTTTAATAGTCATTCTGATTTATTGGACTGTTCTTAGATGTGGAATTTTTCAGAATTTTTGTTGCTACCCTCCCAGGACCAATAAGAATGGCTCTCCCTTGCTCAGTGAGGGGACCCCAACAGCTGCAGAGAATGTGGCTAACCCCCAATCCATAGTGGCTATAGATGCTATACCAGAGGAATTTGGGGTAAAAAATGAGTTGTCTGAGGTACAGTAAATGGCCACAGCAGAGTCATCTACCTGCGGCTGAGGCAAATTGTTAACCTGCTGTAGTGGCAAAGGCAGTTTGTTTAACTTATTCTCTTTGTAGATTGAAGAAGGACCAACAGTGGGACCTACAGTTTGTTCCATGGTCAAGCTCAAAATGGTGCCTCTTTCCCAAGGAAAACAAGTAGCAATTGCCAGTAAAAATAAAAAAAAGTCTTTAAAAGTCACTTTTTTCCAAGGCAAACATTAAAAAGAACTTTAAACCACTATGCCAGCCCCACAATGTAAAATCAACACAATTCCTCCACAGAAAAAAAGGGTTTCAGTTACTTTAAACAACTTTTAAACTGACAGGAAAAAACAATGCTTTGTTTTACAAATGCAGCATAGCCTTGTGACAGTCTCTGTTAAAACACAGACTCGTAGCTTTAAAATTATTTTCCTGAACAGGAAAGTATAAATAAGTATTACATTAATTTTTTTTAACCTAAAAGAAACTTCTCTGCCCAGCAAAGGAACAGCACAAGCTAACAGTCGATCCTTGAAAGCCTCAGGGGATCATACTCCTCGGTGGCAGGAAAGCCCTGAACAGGTTGGTGCCCAAACTTTTCTATTAGTCAGCTCAGCTCAAGGTGCCTAACAATTCGGGCATGTGGAAGGTACCTTGAAGATTTGGAGGCTAGCAGTCTGTTATATCCCTGACACGATATAATCCATGCAGCAAAGGCTGCTGCAGCAGTGATCAATATGATGAACATCACTACTAGATCCAGGGATCTGAACTTTGCTTGCAACATAAAGTTATTTATTGACATTTGAGTACCGGGAAAGTCTGACTGGGTAGGAGTCCATTTTCAGGGAAGGCCTGAGAAGAAAAGCTCTATTACAAAACATTTTAAGAATAATAATTTTACAGTCTTTAAAAATAATAGAAAAAACAAATACACTTTAAATAATTATAACAAATTAGACATAATATGAAAACATCGATTAAGAACAGATACAAGTTCCATGACAATGATTTAACAGCTAGAGAAATTTTATCCAGTTTAATTTGAAATTTAAGGCAAGTTAGAATAATACAAACAAGAATGGCAATACAAAGTAAAAGAAAAGTAGGCTTATGGTATACTTAGAGAGAAATCCAGGGGAGAGAAACTGACAGAAGCAAGCAAGTGAGTCAAGAAGAGAGAGTAAGGAGATGTAAGGTATGAATAGGTATTTTTCCACGTTTGAGGATATAGTTTATCCTGGTGTTGAGCAAGAGCAGATCCAGCTTTAGGATAGGAAGTCTTTCAGAATGGTTTTGAAAAGATGGGAGGGAGAGTACTGATCTGATGGATAGAGATAGGAAGTTCCAGGCCTTAACAACATGGTACAAGTACAGACAATGCCCAGCAGATTTGATAGGTTTGTGAACAGACAGGAATTTTTGGTCAGTGGATCATAATGATCGATTATGAACATAGCTGTGGAGAATATTGTTTAGTGCTGGGTAAGCAGATAGATTCTGGATAATTTTATAGGTGGAAAGAAGCTGTGTATATGTTAGGTGATGGGGTAGTTTTAACCAATTTTGGCTTTTTAGTGCTATACATTGGTGAGTTCTGAAAGGGGTATTTGATGCAAATTTAGCAACTTTGTTATAGCATTGTTCAAGTTTTGATTTTTGTGAAGCCTGAAGGTTAGTAAGAATGGGAGTGCCATAAAGAAGTGTGGGAGGGAGATAAGTAGTGGCAAGTGTAGTTTTTGTTGTGTCAGTAAGAAGGTCTTTGGCTGTATAAAGTATCCCTATGAGTTTTTCTTATGTAATTTTGTATATGCAGGTCAAATTTAAGATTATCATCCACTATCATCCCTAATAACTTGCTATGAGAAGTGACTTCAATGGCTGTATTATCAAAAGAGAGAGGACTTTACATTTTGTTTTTTCATGGGAGAGGGATTGGGGGAAAAAAGCAGTAGTTTGTTTTCTCAAGGATGAACAAGAGTTGTGAGTTACAAAGCCAGGTGTCAGTTGCTGTTAAAGCTTCCTAGGTAATTTTTTTGAGGTGTTGCACATTGTCAGATGTACAAATGACTGTGCAGTCATCTGTGTACTGTATTAGGGAGGCCTGTTGTGTGGATGTATTGAGGGTGCTGGTGAGAATGTTAAAGAGCAGGGGACCAAGGAAGGAGCTTTGTGGTACACTGGTGGTGACTGGTAAGTATAGAGAGAGAGAGAGAGAGAGAGAGAGGAGTGCCACTTTACTGACTGATTCCTATTAAATAGATAGTTTTTGAACCATAGAAAGGTGGGATGGAAGAGACCTAGTGAGGAATTTGAAGTCGAAGTTTGCTGTGACAAACTGTTGAAGGCTTTAGTCAAGTCTAGAAATAAGGAAAAGACTAGTTTGCTGTCCTCTCTAACTTTATTGACTGTATCTATATAGGTTAGAAGTGCAATGATAGTATTATGGGAAGGACAGAATCCATGTTGTGTGGGGAATAAGAGCTCTTCCTATAGGAGATAGTTTAGCAATTGTTTTTGAATACATTTTTCAAGTATTTTGGAGAAGGGGATGAGATTGCTGTAGGTCTAATGTTAGTTTCCTCCTTTGTGCAGAGGGGATAATGTGTGACTTTTTTCAAGAGAGAGAGAGAGAGAGCGAGAGTGGAATTCCTGGATTGACCTATTTATAAGGATTGAGACAGGCTAGGCAATGCTATCAACTACTATTTTAAGGTATTCGCTTGGAAAGTCATCAGCTATAGTACAGCATGGTTTGAGTTTAAGAGTCGTTTTATGTAGGATGTGGGCACAGGTTTGAAGGTGAGAGTGGATGCGTGGCTGTTGGGCATGATTAGGATTAGATGTTGAAGAATCCTTGGTTAGAGATGCTATACTATCCATGAAATAAGAGTTGAACTGTATTGTGGTTTTGAATGATGAGTTATTGGGAGAGATGTTAGGGTTGAATTTATGGCCGTGATGCCAGATTTTTTTTAATGTTTGTAAATAATTTTTTAGGAATTGTGTTTACAATTATTCATAAAGTTGTAGTATTTTTTGTCTTCATTCATTTGCTTTTTAATATGTTGGTGAAGCATTCTGAAGTTTAAGATATTTTTGTATTTTATATTTTTGACATTCTTTCCATGCTTTTTCTCTATCCCGCTTTAGCATCCTTCTCTTTTTGGATAACCAAATTGGATTATTTGCTTTTAGTCTCATCCATCTAGGAGGTGCAAGGCTATTTAGGATATTTAGGAAAGTTGTACTGAATTCATTTACAGCATCATCTAAAAGGAGATTTTTTAGGAAGTTCCAATTAATAGCTGATAGGTTAGTAATGAACATTTCTGGGCTAAAGTTAGAAAGGTTTCATGCTGTTTTATAAACATGCTGTTTAAGTGCATATGTGAGATGCCTGGTTGTGTGGACTAAGACATGATCACTGAGATAGTCAAACATTGTACCTGAGATGGTGTATTCACTAGGGTCTGATACTAGGATGCAGTCAAATAGGGAGTTTAATGTCTTGCTATAATGTGTGGTGCTATTAATTAGTTGTGTGAAGCCAAATAATTTCACACTAGATCTAAGGGTTTTACAATTTATGTCCAACCAATTGACATTCACATCACCTAGAAATATTATTTCTTATGGAACTGATATGGATATTCAATGTAGGATATCTTCCAGTATGGCTGTATTGTTGCCAGGTGGGATGTAAATAAGAGTAATACATATTTGTTTAGAACTATTTCATTTCAAGAAAGTTATAAGAAGCTCTGTTGAATTGAATGTTGGCATTGATTTGTTGTAAAAGGAAATGTGATAGTTGTTGGGAAATATTAAAGAAATACCACCACCTTTCCTCTTTATATGGTCATTATCGATAATATTATAGCCAGAAGATATACTTTTGGAGTTATTTGTGTTGGATTTTAGCCAAGTTTCTGTTACAGATAGAATATTAGGCTTATGCTGGGTAATCCAGGCATGTAGTTTAGCAATTTTATTTTTTATTCTAAAATGTATGTCAGCAATAGTTAAATTACCAAGGTTAGGATTGACTTTTGAAGGGTTAGAGTACTGTGTGGAAGAGAATTATCTTGATGTTTATTGTGATAAGTGAATGAATTTAGTATATTGGGGAATTATTGGTACTTGTTTTTGGAGAGTATATTTCCACCTAATTTTGTTTTGGTTGGAGTTCAAATGGAGTTAATCAGCCTGTATTTGGAGCAAAGGTGTGGGGCATCATTAAATAGGTTTGGTGCAATGTGTGGAGAGTGTAGGTTGGGAGAAAGTATGAATAGGTGGTTGGGACAGATAAATAGAACATGCTGGCAAGTCGACATGTGCCTCAAAAAAATCCTCATGTTCTGGAAAGGCTCCCCATCCATGTGAAGCAGAGTCCTTCCTAACTTTATTCTATAGCTGTATTGTAACCTTGACCATTGGATGGAAATTGTAAATTCATACAAACTAAACTTCGAGTCAAAAAATGTTACCCGTTATTCACTAAAAAATCACTTTAATTCACAAACAACAGCAAACTTTTGGGCATAGTCCTTTCTCAATGCAATTTAAACAGCTCATTAATTGCAACTCATTTAAATAATTTCAATAAAATACACGTGACACAACCCTACCAATCACAACTCAAATCATTCATTAACTAATAAAACAATATAAAACCATTCATAGGAATAAAAAGATAACATTACATAAAAATCATAACTCTGCAAATAATACATAAACACTAAAACATTATTTACTTATACCGCATTTGTTTCTCAACCAAAATAGGTTTAAACTAATGGATGTGTTTACCCCGGATGTCGGTCAGCTTCTAATCTTAAAATCCATTTGTATTCCCTAGCATCGAGTATTATTTAAATTTCTTCCTCTAATGTTCCTAAAGACCATATCAATAACCCTAAATTTGAATTCATGACTATCACCATGTTGCAATATATGAACAGCTAAGGTATTTGTCTGAATCTTTCTTTGTATTTCACAAGAATATTCACTTATTTGATCCTTTAGTCTTCGGATACACATCCCTACATAGAATAGTGGAGCACTTTATAAATGTAGAAAAATAAACATTCATGTTTTGAACAAACGTTTTCCTTCCTTAATACTAGTGTGTATAGAAAAAAAATGTTCATGTTAACTGTTATACTCATTGGGGTAGCATGCATGCACCCCATGTATTTGGGGGAATTGTTAATAGCCAACTTCTTAAGAGTAAGTAGGCTTAACACTAATCAGGATGAATGCAATAAGGTTTCTGAGGCAATCCAGGAGTTTGTTCAAAGAGGTTATGAACAATCTAGATTAAATAAAATTAGAGATAAAGTATTTTTGCAAAGACAGCATACAGCCCATCCTTACTTTAGTAATAGGACATCTGATGAAAGGATAGAAAGGGATCCAACACAATAGAATAAAAATAAAATTAGGTATGTCACTACATATAATGTTAGGACCCACATTTTGCATGTAGGAATTGTAAGAGTTTGAAAACAAAAACTATGTTATAGATAGATGAGACAGGGTTTTAGTAATAACAATAGACACCTAACTATAAAGCAAGGCACTTTTTCCTGCTACAACTGCAGTTGTTGTAAGCATATATTTGTTGGTGAGAACAAGTTTATTCATCCTAGTACATATAAAGAATACATTTTTCATTGTTATCCGACTTGTAATACCACCAGTGTTGTTTATCTTGCTACATGTATAAAGTGTTCCGCCTTTTATGTAGGGAAGTGTAGCAGAAGACTAAAAGATCGAATAATTGAATATCGTTCTGAAATACAAAGAAAGAGTCAGACAAATGCCTTAGTTGTTCACATATTGCAACATGGTGATAGTCATGAACTAAAATTTAGATTTATTGATATCTTCTTTAGGAACATTAGAGGAGGAATTAAATAATACCCTTGATGTTAGGGAATACAAATGGATTTTAAGATTAGAAGCCGACAAATATCCAGGGGTGAACATTTCCATTAGTTTAAAACCTATTTTGGTTGAAAAACAAGTTTGATATAAGTAAATAATGTTTTAGTGCTTATGTACTAGTTGCAGAGTTATATGATTTTTTTATGTAATATTGTTGTCTTTTTATTCCTATGAATGGTTTTATGTTGTCTTATTAGTTAATGAATTAGTTGAATTGTGATTGGTAGGGTTGTGTCACGTGTAATTAATTGAAATTACTTAAATGATTTTCAATTAATGAGCTGTTTAAATTGCATTGAGAAAGGGTTATACCCGAAAGTTTTGCTGTTGTTTGTAAATAAAAGCAATTTTTTTGTGAATAACAGGTAACTTTTTTTTTTACTCGAAGTTTGGTCTGTATTTATCGGTGTGTCTTCCGGACTGCCTATAGGTGTTACTGTCCTTGTTTTATATTGGCGAAATGAAAAGGTTGTTTAAAATAAGAAGGCAGGAGCATCTCAGAGATATTAAAAATAGCAGAACTGAAAGTCCCATTGCACACTATTACATGTTATGTCATGGGGGGTTATGCTTGAGAGGTACTATTTCAGAAACTGCTAAGGGATAGGATGAGATAGAAATGAAGAAAATATTGTTGTATAAAGAGACAGTATGCATTTTAAAGTTTGGAACTTTAGTACTTTATGGTTTAAATCTAGAGTGTTATTGGAGGGTGTTTCTGTGATGAACTGTGCTTTTCTATTGGTGTTTTAAGGGTTTTCAACCAGTGTGCCTTGAGAGGTCAACAGGTATGCCACAAGACTTTTTAAAAAGATAGTTAGCCTTTTAAAACTTAAGGATTACTTCACTTACCTGCTGTTGCTGCCACCGAAAATGTCTGTCCACAACCTACCAAAAGCCACTTTGCCTCCATTTTATTTTAAATTAAGTAAATACAAGAATTATTGTAGAGGCAAGGTACTGTGGCACAGATGCTCCAACTAGCCTGAATACACCTGGATACAAAACACGACTCTGCCATCTTAGCTGTGCTCAAGTACAATAGGCCCCTATTGGTGGAGGGACTAGCAATTGACATAAATTGTCCTGCATCAGTATTTGTACGGATGGTGCCCACTCTATGTCCTGAAGTGTAAAAGGGTTTGTTACACTGGCTCAAAAAAAGAATCCTAGAATTATTTGTACTCATTGTTTTCTCCACAGAAAAGTACTAGCGTCAAAATCATTGGTATCTGAGCTGAAAAAAATACTAGATGAGAATGTCACAATTGTCAGTTATATAAAAAGCAGGCCATTAACAATCAAGATTGTTTGCAGCAGTATGTTCCCTAATGAAAGCTTCTCACATGCAGTTGTTATTCCATACAGAAGTTAACAACATTCCATACAATATTAACAACAATGAAATAACACAGCTCCAGATTACAATATTATACGAAAAGACAGGAAGTTTAGAAAGGGTGGACGAGTAGCTATATTATTTAAAAATCACCTAATTCTAGACCATGTAGACATAAGCATTCCTGAATTTGACAATGCTGAACTTATCTTTGCCAAATTAAAAATGAATCCCAAAAAACACATTAATATTATTGGTGGTTATATCCCACCAGGAAACAATATCCCCACTCTGGAAAACATACAACTCTGGATATCCAATTCTCTCCCACAAAAAAAAAATTCTGATGGGAGACTTCAATATAGATTGTCTTAACTGCTCCTCAGAAAATCCATCTTCCCACATAATCCTCCATGGGTTTACTCAACTCATCAACTCCCCTACAAAGACTGATAAATCTTCCAAAAGGCAGTCAGTTCTTGACTGGATTTTAGTTAGCAACCCCTCTCAGGCATCTCAATCAGGTTGCCTGCCAGATAGTCTAAGTGACCATCAGCCAACCTTCCTTCTTAGGACTCAGATTCACCAAGTTATCCAATTCACCTTCTGCTTAATCAGAAACAAAAAAAATCAACTTAAATAGCTTCATCACCACTCTATAAATAGTTGTAACTGGGAATCTCTCAAACAGTTATCTCTTGATGATGCTGTTAAGTCATTCAACAACACATTCCTAGACATACTAAACTCTCTCGCTCCCCCTAGAACTATCAGAGTAAAATCTAACTATGCACCTTGGCTAACTAAAGTGTAGATTCCCAACTCAAGGCTAGAAACAAAGCCTGGCAACAATTAAAAAAAAAAAACAGAAACAACTAAGCAAACATATCTAAAACTTCAGAATAAAACAAAAAAAAATAATAAAATTAGACAAAATCAACTATTACCAAAACATCCAAAATAAACATACAACCCCTGCCCCCCCCAAAAAAAATTCTGGTCAGTAGTTAATAACGTACTTCAACCAGGTAAATCCACCACCATTGCCCCAACAACAACCAATTCTGATAATATTGCAACCCAATTTAATAAATTCTTCACAGAACCTATCCAATCCCTAGCAAACTCTCAAGGCTTTGACAGTATTCCTACCTCTCTTGCCCCCAGAATACCACCAAATCCCAAGACTCCATCTTGCATTTCAATCTACACCCAGTATCTGTAATAACTGTAAAAAAAACTACCTCAAAAACTTAAACCAGCAACTCTTGCCACTGACAACCTTCCAGCAGAATTTCTACAAAGTGCAGCTGAAGCAATAGCTCACCCAGTAGCCATACTCATAAACCGTTCAATATCTGAAACTCAGGTACCTGTAATATATAAAACCTCCCACATTCTACCACTATACAAAAGAGATAATTCCACTGAACTAACCAGTTATCACCCAATTGCCATTCTATCTTCCCTATCCAAAATACTAGAAAGAGTCATACACACCCAACTAATGGACTTTCTTCTCACACACAAACTACTGTCAAACACCCAGCATGGCTTCCTTCCCTTTCACAGCACCACCACAGCACTGCTATCCTTTACTAACACTGTTAGCCACCATGAAAACATATTTTTTGACTTATCCAAGGCCTTTGACATGGTTAATCACAATAAACTCATCAATATTCTCTCCCCTCTAAATCTAAGCAATTCCACTGTTACATGATTTGAAAGTTATCTAACAGGACAACTGCAAGCCATCCAATGGCAACACAAACTCTCTCCTCTTCTTCTAGTCTCCTTAGGGGTTCTACAAGGCTCAGTCCTTGGACCACTACTATTCTCTCTCTATTCACTAACCACCTCAGCACCACAAGCCTCTGTAGTACAATACAGATACACTGATGACTCCACCCTAATATGTGCTGCCTCCACACTGGAAGACTACACACCAAAACCCAAGATTCTTTTCTGTCAGTAGAAACCTGGCTCACTAACTCCCAGCTAATTCTAAATCCTAACAGAACTAAGCTCCTTTTTAGGCCAACCAGATTCCCCTCATCTTCCCAGTCCTTTAATATCTTCTCTAAGAACAAAACTATGATCATCCCCAAGCACTCGCACTAAACTGCTTGTGGTAGAAATTGATAACCTGAAATTCGATATTCACATAGCTCAAACCATCAAAAAGGTTCATAAGAAAATAGGTCTCCTATATAGACACAAACAATTTCTTACAAAGAATGCAAAAGTTACCATAGCCTGTACATATTGCATATCAACCCTCCTCTGTGCCTCCCCAGTATTAACCAGTCTCTGCAAAACAAACCTAAACCAGCTTGAATCTTGCTATGATAAAATAGCAAGATTCGCCACTGGAGCTTTACATAGATCACATCACTGTACAGCACTAAAGCAACTTAATTGACTTGAATTTCCACAGCTTCTACACTTTAATCAACTAACCTTTATCCACAAAATTCTCCACCAACCTGATAAAACCCATTCTCTCCAAAAACGTATTCAACCATACACCTCAGCCCGATCTCTTCACTCCAGTAACCAACACCTTCTAGATACCATCAAAGCCAAAAACTCAGCTGGGAAATCTCTCTCTCTTCTCTAACTATATTCCTAATATTTGGAATAAGCTGCCAACCCCAATAACTTTTAACAGCTCTCATTCACAATTCAAAACCTCCTCATATCACACCTAGTGGACACCTGGCTATGTTCCTGTTACTCCCCTGATTAGGCCTTCCTAATTTCCCAAACAATCTTCTACCCTCTTTATTTAAATAACGGGATATAGTAACCTCATCTGTTAAGTCTATAACCCTCTTTATCATTTCAATCACACCTGTAGCAACTACATGTGTATGTGTATAACCGTCTTGATTATTTCAACTGCAACTGTAGCAATATGAGCTATGATGAGACTTATTTCCATGAAATGAAATGTATGTCTTCTACTTTTGTATTATTTGTCATCGATATAGTATCCTGTATGTCTGTTAAACCACTGAAATGTCTGTAACTGGAACTCTATTTATGCTAGTATATATTGACAATATCCTTGTAACTGGAGCTTTTCTACCTAGGCTGCCACTGAAAAGGGACCTGTGTCCAGTCAGACTTTTCTGATTAACAAATGTAAAATAAATAAATAAAGAGAAGTTAGGTGGTTATCTTGTTGTCAGGTTCTAATGGTGAGTGTGGAAGAGAGGCGAAGAAGAGAGTACAGGCAGGATGGAGTGGGTGGAGAAGAGTGTAAGGAGTGATTTGTGACAGACGAGTACCAGTAAGAGTGAAAGGGAAGGTCTACAAGAGGGTACTGAGACCAGCTATGTTATATGGGTTGGGGACTGTGGCATTGACAAAAAGGCAGGAGTTTGAGCTGGATGTGGCAGAGTTAAAGATGTTAAGATTTGCACTGGGTGTGACGAGGGTGGACAGGATTAGGAATAAGTATATTAGAGGGTCAGCCCAGGTTGGAAGGTTTGGAGACAAAGCCAGAGAGGCAAGATTACATTGGTTTGGACATGTGCTGAGGAGGGATGCTGAGTATATTGGGAAAAAGATGCTAAGGATGAAGCTACCAGGTAACAGGAAAAGAGAAAGGCCTAAGATAAGGTTTATGGATGTGGTGAGAGAGAACATGCAGGTGGTTGGTGTGACAGAGCACGATGCAGAGGACAAGAAGAAATGGAAACAGATGATCCACTGTGGCAACCCCTAATGGGAGCAGCAGAAAGAAGATGATGATGATGATATAGTGGATTTTGTATGTGTGATATTTTATCTCTTGAAGATTTGTGGAGCCGAGGTGCTAAGATATATTAACATTTTTTGAAATCAAATTTTTCTTCCTCTTTGTGGTGGTAGTTTTTGCTTATTTTTGTTTTGTGGTGCTATTTATGGTGAGTGATGCTGATTTCCAGCTGCCCAGGATCTTTAGAGAGGAGAGAACAAGTGGTATCCAGAGGACTATGGAGCAGTATGTTTCTCAAGGTAATGACAGAGTTCTTGAGTATGTACCTAGAAGTAATGGGAATTTGAGAGAGAATCAGACCCCTGTTTGGAAAGAATTACTTGAAGAGGGTCAGAACCATGGGGTAATAAACCTGTTTTCTTCTGTTGGTCAAAGAATGTGTGTTTCCCTTCAACCAGAGGTGCAGGAATCTGTAACACAATTAGAGTGGCTTTTGACAAAAGAGACTTCTTTGCAATACAATCTGCTAAGCTTGCAAAGGTATGTGGAACTGGACATTTCTCCTCGTGGGCTTAGGGTTTATAAAAATCCTTCATTGCTGTTTAACCTTTTAGATCCTGAGGATAAAGTGTATGAACAAAGGTAGAAAGCAGCAGCTCACAATTGTGTGATGGAATGGTTGACAATACTTATAGAGAGGGACATGGTAAGACAGAGGTTATTGAAAGAAGAAATAACATCTTTGTGTTCCTCTTTGTCTGTGCAGCTAAGCTCAATTCATTTTGAACAAATTATAAAAGATATTAATGAGAAATTGCAAGAGATCTCTCAGAAATTAATGGAACAAAAAAAATGAGAAAAATAAATAGAGACCTGAAGGACTATAATAATGGCTCGGCCTTTCAGGCAAGAACCAATAAGAACAGATGCCATAGGCGCGAGCAGTCTCTAGGAAGAGAAGGAAAAAGACAGCATGGAGTTTCATTTGTGTTTTCAGGAAAAAGTGCTACTGAATGGGAAGAAGAAGAAGAAATAGTGTATCCTCCATTACCAGCTGCACAGCAACCAGGTTATCTGCAAAATAATTTTCGAAGTAACCAGCAAGAGGGAAATAATGGTCGAAAAAGAGGCTGCTTTGAAACAGCAAAAGAAAGACAGCATTGGCAGAAAAAGAAATGGTATTGACATTAGAATGTTTTTTAAATAATGTAAGAGAGACTTGCTGCAATAATAATACTGATAATTTGGTTTTAAATTTATCTGGATGCACACTAAATGATAGTGAAATTTCAGTATTAAACCATGGACTAAAATTTGTGCCAACAGTATTACTGAGAATACATTTGCTTAAAGCAGACATGTTTTGCTTTATAAGGAAATTGCATTTGATTAATTTCTTTCTTAAACAGCAAGTTAAAGATGGTAATATGTTGGAAATGTTAGATAGCACAATTTAAACAGATAATGAAGGTAAAATTTACATTCCATGTGATTCATCCTTTTAGGATGAAGGTAATCCATATTGTGTATTAGATACATCTGATATTTCTGTAAAAAGTGATTTTATACCTCCATTTATTAATGAGAATGTTAAACATTTTTCAGCAATGGTTGGTTTTATTTTAGAAAGGATGTGTATGGATGCCTTAAAAGTTAAGGCAAATGTTTCTTATAATTTATCTAAGACCAAGTGGCTGGCTTTAAGCAATTTGAGTAAACAATGTGATTTAGTAATTAAACCTGCTGATAAAGGTCATAAGATAGTTGTTATATATTTTATGCAGTATAAAACGATGAGTGAAGAAAAATTAAATGATGGTAATGTACATAGGAAGGTAGCAGTTTCTGAATATAATGGGGCCTTGTTAGAATTTGATGATTTAATTAGAAAAGGTTATAGGCTTGGCTATTTTTCCAAAGATGATGTACAGAAAAAGTTCTCCACTCAAGGATGCATTATGGGTAGATTGTATCGCCTACCAAAGATCCACAAAACCCTTTCCTCTCCACCAGGTCATTCAATAGTTGTGGCTATGAAATATGTTTGCATAATATAGGAATTTTGCTACATAAATATTTTTTACAACCAGTTAGGAAGTTGGGCTCCTATATTCATGATTGTTTTGACTTTTTAGATAAGATACAGTCCCTTGAATGGAAATTTGAAAGTTACTGGTTAACTATAGATGTTAAAAGTCTTTATACAAATATTAGTCACCAGTCAGGGATAGAAGCAGTAAAGTATTTTTAGGGGATAATCCCTTAATGAGTTATGTGATAGAATGACTATATTTCTGCTTGACACATAATTATTTAAAATGAATGGTGAAATATTTCATCACGATAAAAGGGATGGCGATGGGGACATCTTTTGCCCCTATGCATGCCATCTTGTTTATGGTTCTTTTTGAAAGCAAATATTTATATCAAATGGAGTTCTATAAAAAGTATGTAGTAAAGTATTTCAGACTTACTGATGATATTATTTTTCTATGTGAAGGTGGAGAGAACTTAAGTGATTTTATAAATAATTTTCAAGGTAATGAATTTGGTATTAAATTTGATGGGATGTAAATTGGAAAGAGAGTAGTCTTTGTAGACATAGAGTTAGATAGGAAGGTAGGTGAAGGTATACAGACTAGAGTACATAGAAAATTAACTGATACTAACCATTTTCGGATGGTAGGAGTAGCCACCCATCCCATTTAATAAATCCATTGCCTTATAGCGAATTTTTAAGGGCTTCAAGGTTATGTAATAGAAGTGAGATCTTATTGGACAAGTTAAATAAGGCTTGTGGTTACTTTTTATGTAGAGGTTATAATTCCTATGTAGTGGATAAAGCTTTAGATGGACTGTTGAATAAAAATAATTGGTATGAGAGTAATAATAGGAGCAGGAATGCTAATATTTTGTGTAGAGAAATAGGGAGAAGTAATATTAAACATATGGAAGCTAAAAAGGTTTATTTTGTGACAACATGCAATATTATGACAGAGGAGATATTTAATGTTATAAAGTATTATTGGAATTACTTGTTAAAAGTCAAAAGGTTAAAAATGTATTACCAAACAAACCTCTCCTTTCTTTGAGGAAAGGATATAGCATAAAGGATATGGTTGTTCATAGTAATTTTTAAATTCCAAAAACAGAATTATGTGTAGAACCAAAACTTATGGGGACTCTGCCATGTGGGAAATTTGTCAATGTGTTGTTCCTTTTTTTTTTTTTTTTGAAAAGATAAATTGTGTGGCTTATATCCCTAGACAATGTGTAAATTGTAATACTATGGGTTTAGTTTATGCACTAAGATGCTCCTGTAACCTGTTTTATATTGGTGAAACGAAGAGGTCGTTTAAAATACGACTGCAGGAGCATCTCAAGGATATTAAAAATAAGAGAACTGAAAGTCCCATAGGCACATCATTACATGTTATGTCATGGGGGGAAGGTTATGCTTGAGGGGTACTATTTTAGAAACTGCTAAGGGATGGGATGAGATAGAAATGAAACAAAGATTGTTGTATAAAGAGGCAGTATCCATTTTAAAGTTTGGAACTTTAGTACTTTATGATTTAAACCTAGAGAGTAATTGGAGGGTGTTTCTGTGATGACTTGTGCTTTTCTATTGGTATTTTACATAATGGTTTAATTGAAATGTTAATTGATGTTCATATATAATGGGTTTTGTATGTGTGATATTTTATCTCTTGAAGGCTTGTGAAGCCGATGCGCTAAGATATATTAAAACTTCTTGAAAGTTTTTCCTCTTCTCTGTGGTGGTATTTTTGCTTACTTTTGTTTTGTGGTGTTATTTATATGATTTTTATGTAAATATTGTTGTCTTTTTATTCCTATGAATTCTTTTATGTTGTCTTATTAGTTAATGAATGATTTGAGTTGTGATTGGTAGGGTTGTGTCTAGTGTACTTTATTGAAATTACTTAAATGATTTGCAGTTAATGAACTGTTTAAACTGCATTGAGAAAGGGTTATGCCTGAAAGCTTTGCTGTTGTTTGTGAATGTAAGTGATTTTTTTTAGTGAATAACAGGTAAAGTTTTTTTGACTCAAAGTTTGATTTGTATTTATTAGTGTGTCTTCTGGACTGCCTTTAGCTGCTACTGTCCTTTTTGATCAATTGTAAATTCATCTCAGGGCTAGCCAAGCCTGTCTTTTATAGATAGAGACCAACAGTAAACATTCCCTAACTTACAATGGATGGGTAATCATAAATTTACCCCTGGGTTGGTCACCATGACTCTTATAGACAGAGGCTGACAGTAAACATTCCCTAACTAATGAACACTTCCACTTATAACTTTTTAGCAACCGCCTAAGTAACATACCCTTCCTAACAGACATCCCCATCCAATTAAGGAGAATCATATTACCCACTTCATCACACTTTTTTATCACCTCTGCACCAGAGGGGCAGAAAATGAAATCTCTATCCAAAGAAGAATTTAAAATTTCATTTTTAACATCATCTGGTAGGTACTGAGAACACACTCATGCAAACCTCCTCAATACAGTTCCAATGGCCATAGCTCTTGAAGAAGTATCAACAGTCATACACACACTGTATAGAATGAGTAGTGATTTGAACAATAGAACAAATTAAATTATTTAAAACAGATTTTTCCTGACAAGAAGAAACTGTAGACAAAACATTCTTCATACTTGAACAATCAGTCAGGATAAACATTAACATATGAGCCTGACAGTTCAAAATTCTGAAAATTAAAGATGCAAACGCATACTCTTTTTTCCCATATTTATAATAATCTTCCCATCCTTATCAGAAATAGTAGGATTGGAATTAACAAAGTGTTTAGCAGCAGGAGGAGCAACTAAATCTATAGCTGATGGATCAGGTTTTGGAAGAGTGTATAAAAACTTAAAAAAAAGATTGCGGAACTATATACATCCTATCTGTCTTTATAGGAGCAGCTGGCTGACCTTCAGGAAAATTGCAGGCAGTAACACACACACATCCTCCAGCACAGACAATTAAGATGCATATGTTACAAGGGGACGCAAATGAGTGTGGTTGCTCGGCTAGGCTTATAAAGACCCTGGTGGTTGTTAAGCCTACTATATATATCTATGAACCTATATGTATATGTTTTTCTTTTGGGTCTTCCAGGTTAGGGGTCACCACAGCGGAACTCTGGTCTGCTAATGATTGAAAGTCGATTTTTATGGTGCCGAGGTGCCAGCCCGATGCCCAACCTTCAACGAAAGCACGCCCATTCACGCATGTCTTTCGAACGCCACTCGACCGTGGGAAGACATGCAGACTCCACACAGAAGGTGCTCCAGCCAAGAATCAAACGGGAGAACCTCTTGCTGTGAGGCGACAACGCTACCACTGCACCACCATGGCTTATAAGAAATACACACAAACATATATATATATATATATATATATATATATATATATATATATATTTATATATATTTATATATTTATATATATATATATATATATATATATATATATATATATATATATATATATATATATATATATATATATATATATATATATATATATATATATATATATATATAAAATATATACATATGCATGTGTATATATATATATATATATATATATATATATATATATATATATATATATATTTATAAAAAATCACAGAACCCAGCCACTGGGGATGCACAAGCCAGTGCATTTCTTTGTGCCGGTCCCAAGCCCGGATAAATGGGGAGGGTTGCATCAGGAAGGGCATCCGGCATAAAACTTTGCCAAAACATTTCATGCAGACACCAAGAAAAATTTTTATACCGGATCGGTTGAGGCCCGGGTTAACAACGACCGCCATCAGTACTATTAGCCTACAGGGTGCTGGCGGAAATTGGGCTACTGTTGGCCGAAGGAGGAGGAGAGATGGAAGACATGGCTGAAGGTAGGAAGAGAGGAGAAAGGCTAGGACTGTGGTAGTGAGGGTCAGAACTTTGAATGTTGGCAGTATGACTGGTATAGGGAGAGAGCTAGCTGATATGATGGACAGAAGGAAGGTTGGTATAGTGTGTGTGCAAGAGACCAGATGGAAGGGGAGTAAGGCTAGGTGTATCGGAGGTGGGTTCAAATTGTTTTATCATGGTGTGGATGGGAGGAGAAATGGCGTAGGAGTTATTCTGAAGGAACAGTATGCTGAGAGTGTTTTGGAGGTGAAAAGAGTGTCGGATAGAGTGATGTTTATGAAGCTGGAAATTGATGGTGTAATGATGAATGTTGTTAGTGTGTATGTTCCACAAGTTGGGTGTGCAATGGAAGAGAAAGAAAAATTTTGGAGTGAATTGGATGAAGTGGTGATGACTGTACCCAAGGGTGAGAGAGTGGTGATTGGAGCAGATTTCAATGGGCATGTTGGTGAAGGGAACAGAGGGGATGAGGAAGTGATGGGTAGGTATGGTGTTAAACAAAGGAATGCAGAAGGTCAGATGGTAGTGGATTTTGCAAAAAGGGTGGACATGGCTGGGGTGAATACATATTTTAACAAGAGAGAGGAGTATAGGGTGACATACAAGAGTGGAGGAAGATGCACACAGGTTTATATCTTATGTAGGAGGGCCAGTTTGAAGGAGATTGGAGACTGTAAAGTGGTGACTGGAGAAAGTGTAGTTAAGAAGCATAGGATACTGGTTTGCAGGATGACATTGGTTATCAAGAAGAGGAGGAGGAGTGTGAGGGCAGCACCAAGGATCAAGTTGTGGAAATTGAAAAAGGGTAATTGTGAGGTGGAGTTCAGGGATGAGTTAAGGCAGGCACTGGGTGACAGTGAAGAGTTACCAAATAGCTGGGTAACTACAGCAGAGCTAGTAAGGGAGACGGCTAGAAAGGTGCTTGGTATCACATTTGGACAGAGAAAGGATGACAAGGAGACATGGTGGTGGAATGAAGAAGTACAGGAGTGTATACAGAGAAAGAGGTTGGCAAAGAAGAAGTGGGATTGTCAGAGAGATGAAGAAAGTAGACAGGAGTATAAGGAGATGAGGTGCATGGCAAAGAGAGAGGTGGCGAAGGCTAAGTATAAGGCATATGAAGAATTGTATGAAAGGTTGGACACTAAGGATGGAGAAAAGGACCTGCACCAATTGGCTAGACAGAGGGACCGAGCCAGGAAAGATGTGCAGCAGGTAAAGGTAATAAAGGATAATGAGGGAAACATACTCACAAGCGAGGAGAGTGTGTTGAGGAGATGGAAAGAGAACTTTGAGGGGTTGATGAATGAAGAGAATGAGAGGGAGAGAAGGTTGGATGATGTAGGGATAGTGAATCATGAAGTACAATGGATTAGCAAGGAGGAAGTAAGGATAGCTATGAAGAGAATGAAGAATGGAAAGGCTGTTTGCCCAGATGACATACCTGTGGAAGCATGGAGGTGTTTAGGTGAAATGGCAGTGGAGTTTTTAACCAGATTGTTTAATGAAATCTTGAAAAGTGAGAGGATGCCTGAGGAATGGAGAAAAAGTGTTTTGGTGCCGATTTTTAAGAATAAGGGTGATGTGCAGAGCTGTAGTAACTACCATGGCCGGCCTTAGGCATAGGCAAAATAGGCGACCGTCTAGGGCACCGTAAAGGCCAGCCTCTTAAAGGGCGCAGTTTTTATTTGTGTGTGTATTTATTTTAATAAATGTTTGCGCTCTTCTCCGCGCCCTGTTGATATGTAACCGGAAGCCGGAACCATGGGGGAGGGACGTGAGCGCCCTCCCACTTACAGCTGCAGGTTGGCCAGGATAGTTAAAAAAAATCAATAAAGAAAATAAAAAAAACTTTACTTCTTGTTACGCGTGTCTGTTGTAAGGAGGAATGTGCGTGTGTCACTACACGTTTGACCCAGAAAGGTTCTGCTCCCCTCCTTCCCTCTGCTTGGAAATTCAGCGTGTTCTTCCATATGGTAAGAAACGTGGAATACTTGCACTGGTTTTATGTTATACTACCATATATAATTGTCAATTACTGACATGACAGTGAAGTCTGTAAAAAAAATCAATTTAATATAGTAACTAAATTTTAATTGTGTAGTTCGATTTCTTTAAACATACTCAAACTAAAACGGTTTCTCTTTCTCATCTCCAGACAATGTGTACACGATCATCTCACGTCACTTCTGTTTATCTTTTTTTTTTGTATATACGTGCATACGTATGTAGGTACATTTCTGTGTATGTGCACATCTCTACATGCTTTGTCTGTGGAAACCAAACTGTGTGTTACATACTGTGTCATGTTACCTTTTTTTAATTTTTTAGTGCAACTTCAGTGTAGTTGTCTTGTTGTTGCTATTGGAAGGGTTCACGGTTTTGGAAGTTTGGGTTTAAATGGTGTTTTCCGGTGTAGTGACATGCGGTGTTATGTGTGCTGCCGTTCTGTACTTTTTGTGGAGATGTGCAGTATAGGTGCATTTTTCCCCTTCCCTAAACCGTTTTGCGATCTCAGAGTAAGTATATATTGAAAGGAACGCTTACGAAATTTGTCCTAATAGGTAATAACATGGCACATTACTAATGTTTTGTTAGAAATGCTGCCACTGGTTACTAGTGCAAAGTAAAGCCATGATGTCTCTCGGCACTCTTAATTTTGTTCTGGGATACTACCCCCACCATTAAAACCCACATTCACTCTATGCAAACAGTTTAAGAGGCAGTCAGGGTGAAGGTATTACCGTATTGAAACACGGTTTCATAATAGCCATAGAGAAATAGTGTTCTGTAAATGCAGCCCAGCAACATGGAATCATTTCCCTGTAGAAGTAAGGATACAAAATAATCTCCAGATCTTTAGAAACTTAACCAAATGAGCGCATTAAGCAGGAATTGCTTTTGGGATACAGAATAATTGCCCCAGTTTTATTCACGGTCAGTACAGAATACAGAGATAACAACTCTTACCTTACCAGCTGATCTTAAACATGAAACCTTTAACCTCTTTGTCTTCCTAGATGTGTCCTTAAAAACAGTGTTCTGTAATTTGTGTGTGTGTGTGTGTGTGTGTGTGTGTGCACCTCACCTAAGTGTCATGTTTAATCATAGCCTCACTTCAGGCTTCGTGCCCAGTTAGTGGCGCACAGCTACAGTTATCCCACTCCACAAGGGGGGGGGGGTCCACCTTAGATCCCGGGAACTATTGTCTCAGTCTGACAAGACTGATCCGCAAAGCCATGGAACGCATTATCATGGAACTTATAAACAAAGAAATTGGCAACCTTCAAACACTGGACCCCACCCAGTTTGGTTTTGTAAAGGGCTGATCTGGTCTCCTCAACCCGACTGACTTCTTCGAATTAGTCTCCAGAGCCGTGGACTAGGGTAAGGTGGTCCACACAGCCTATCTGGACCTTGCCAAGGCATTTGACATCACCCCCCACTCTGGAATCTTAGATAAACTTACTAAGCTGGGCATTAATCCCTACGTCACTTGGGCTGCCAACTGGCTTACTGACAGAACCCACATTGAGCCGACTCAAAATCCAGCTCCAGACAAGTGACAAGCGGAGTACCTCAGGGTTCAGTCCTGGGACCACTCTTGTTTGGCATCTTCTTCTCTGAATTTCAGGCCAGCACTAAGGGATTCTGGCTAACCAAGCTCACAGATGACTGCAAACTGGGAGCCATTATTGAATCCCCAAATGATGTGGATATTCTACAAAAGGCCCTTACAGAAACAGATGCTTGGTGCCAGAGCCATGGGCTCAAGTGCAATGCAAGGAAATGTATAGTTATCCCCTTTGGGAAAAAACATGTACCCATGAATTACCACATAAGTGGCAGTACACTAAACACTGAAAGTGTGATAAGGGACTTAAGGTCACAGGTAGACAGTGGTCTCACCTACGATAACCACATAGCCACAACAGTCACACAATCCTTCTATGTGGCACACCTCATCACTAAGGGCTTTTCATCCAGAAAAAAGGAGGTCATTGTCCCACTGTACTCATCCCTCATTAGACCCATTATAGAGTACAGCGCCCCATTTGGTATGTACCTCACAAGACATCTGCAACAACTAGTAAGGACACAGAAAGAATCACAGGCCTAAAGCAGATGCTCTATGCTGACAGTCTAAAAAAACTCCAGCTATACTCTGTCGCATATCGCCTACTCAGAGGCATTCTCTGCTTAACATACAAGGCCATGTCAAAGCCAGTGCTGTTGGACATGCTACAGAGCTACATGCTCCAGGGATCTAAACCTGGTCATCACAATGAACAAAACATGCTGGAGGGATAGGTTCCTGACCCAGATACTCCCCATACTCTGGAATAGACTACCCATATATGTCAAGCTGAGCACCTCTTTGGCCGTCTTCAAAAGGAACCTTGACGATTGGATGGGAGATGGGAAATTCACCCCGGGGATCACGTCATGTCAGTCGCCCTGCTAGACAGGGGAACAGGGAAGTACATATTCTGCGAAGAAATAACCAGGGAATTGTTATGGCTAGACATGTATAGGCCTTAGGGCCGATAGCCTAGTACCAACCTATGAACCTATAAAAGTAAGCAACTAGTCTGTAAGAGTGGCGTTTGGTATTATCGAACAGTGTTACAATTAAGCTGCTGCAGCGTCAGTCTACGGGGTTTCAACAACTGCAAACCAGTTGCTTAATGCTGCTAATGGCAATCGTTGCTGTAATACCACTCCCTCCTCATCTACCTTAGCTTTTTGAGTATGTTGTTTTGCAAAGGTGTTTACACCAGGTATTTACAGTAAACTATGTGTGAAGGAGCAACAGATAAAGTAGGTTTATTAGAGGAAATTTCCACCTTCACAGTTTAAACTGCATTACAAGGTGTCCTTTCTTCTATGATTTTAATAATTAAAGGAAATGACTGGACTGGCTTTCTTGGGGAGTGAATGACTGGAGTGGCTTTTTTGGGGACTGACCTACCTGTGGGCATGGCTCATAGGGGTGTTTCATGAGTATGGAGTGGGATGAGCTTAAGGGGCGCCGGAGTACTACTTCGCCTAGGGCGCCATATCAGCTAAGGCCGGCCCTGGTAACTACAGAGGGATTAAATTGATCAGTCACAGCATGAAGTTATGGGAAAGAGTAGTGGAAGCAAGGCTAAGAAGGGACGTGATGATCAGTGATCAGCAGTATGGTTTCATGCCAGGAAAGAGCACTACAGATGCGATCTTTGCTCTGAGAGTGTTGATGGAGAAGTACAGAGAATGTCGGAAGGAGTTGCATTGTGTTTTTGTAGACTTAGAGAAAGCATATGACAGGGTGCTTAGAGAAAAGTTGTGGTATTGTATGAGGAAGTCAGGAGTGTCAGAAAAGTATGTAAGAGTGGTACAGGATATGTACGAGGGTAGTGTGACAGAGATGAGGTCTGCGGTGGGAGTGATGGATGCCTTTAAGGTGGAGGTGGGGTTACATCAAGGATCAGCTCTGAACCCTTTCTTATTTGC
This sequence comes from Protopterus annectens, assembly GCF_019279795.1. Classification (NCBI taxonomy): domain Eukaryota; kingdom Metazoa; phylum Chordata; order Ceratodontiformes; family Protopteridae; genus Protopterus; species Protopterus annectens. Next base: position 1,047,633,326 of record NC_056747.1, read on the forward strand.
AATGGTGATGGACAGGTTGACAGACGAGATCAGACAGGAGTCCCCGTGGACTATGATGTTTGCAGATGACATTGTCATCTGTAGTGAGAGTAGGGAAGAGGTGGAGGAGACCCTGGAGAGATGGAGATATGCTTTAGAGAGAAGAGGAATGAAGGTCAGCAGGACTAAGACAGAATATATGTGTGTGAATGAGAGGGAGGATAGAGGAATGGTGAGGATGCAAGGAGTAGAGGTGGCGAAGGTGGATGAGTTTAAATACTTGGGGTCAATAGTTCAGAGTAACGGTGAGTGTGGAAGAGAGGTGAAGAAGAGAGTACAGGCAGGATGGAGAGGGTGGAGAAGAGTGTCAGGAGTGATTTGTGACAGATGAGTACCTGTAAGAGTGAAAGGGAAGGTCTACAAGAGGGTGGTGAGACCAGCTATGTTATATGGGTTGGAGACAGTGACATTAACAAAAAGGCAGGAGATTGAGCTGGATGTGGCAGAATTAAAGATGTTAAGATTTGCACTGGGTGTGACAAAGGTGGACAGGATTAGGAATAAGTATATTAGAGGGTCAGCCCATGTTGGAACGTTTGGAGAAAAAGCCAGAGAGGCACGATTACATTGGTTTGGACATGTGCTAAGGAGGGATGCCGAGTATATTGGGAAAAAGATGCTAAGGATGAAGCTACCAGGTAACAGGAAAAGAGGAAGGCCTAAGATAAGGTTTATGGATGTGGTGAGAGAGGACATGCAGGTGGTTGGTGTGACAGAGCAAGATGCAGAGGACAGGAAGAAATGGAAACAGGTGATCTGCTGTGGCGACCCCTAATGGGAACAGCCGAAAGAAGATGATGATGATATACACACACACACACACACACACACACACACACACACACACACACATATATATATATATATATATATATATATATATATATATCAGCACTACAAATTCCAGAAAGCCCAAAATCCTGAGACCAAAATCTTGAAAGTTCAAAATACTAAAACCTCAAGATACTGAATCTCATAATAGTGAACACACACACACGATACCAACACTATATTCTAGCACAACTACATACAGAAACATATTACCCTTCAACTATAAAAAGGGGGTGAAGCACCCCTGCACCCCCATGTGGGGAGGGGTTGCACCCCCCCACCCTCTGCTACTTAAATATATCAACTCCGAGACTGCACTTCGTTACACTAAGTGCAATCTAGGAGTTGATATATTTAAGTAGCAGGGGGTGTGGGGGGGTGCAAGTGGGCTTGCCCCCCTGCTTATACTTGGAGAAGAGTAATATGGTTTGTCTTTTATTTGTTTCTGTATGTACTTGTGCTGGAATATAGTAAGTGTTGGTATCCTGTGTATTTTCAGTATTATGAGATTAAATATTTTGAGTTTTCAGTATTTTAAACTTTCAAGATTTATATATATATATATATATATATATATATATATATATATATATATATATGTATGTATGTATACACATTTACACACACACACACACACACACACACACATGCTTGTGTATATATATTGTTGCAAGAAAGTCTGTCTAAATTGCACAGCTTATAAACAACGTGATTGATTGTATCTAGAATAGATCTAGGGATGTCATTGTCCCACTTTACTCAGTCCTCATTAGGCCAAGCATTAAATATAATGCCCCCTTTGGCATGTTTCAGCCAGACACATGCAACATTTGGATTGCCCGTATATATCTTACTAAAAGGACACAAGGCCTGAACAACATGTCCTACATGGACTGCTCAAAACCCTGTCACTATACTCAGTATAGTGCAGACAGTAAGGCATCTTTGCATTACTGATGGATTTACTGCAAGTGAAAAATGGCATCTAAAACACTTGGTCTAGGGATCTAAACCACTTCTGTGACTGGAACACCAACAGAACAGTTTGGAGAAACAGGTAACCTCGCAGAGGATACCAATGTTGGAGAACAGACTCCTCATCTACATAAAACAAAGATCATTCCTGTCTGGAGGTGCACCTTATATCTATGGATGGGAAACAGAAAATTTACCCTGGGCTGCCCCTGTACTACTAATGGACAGAGGCAGCTCCTAAATGTTTTATCCCCTCAAATTATCTGTGGAATGATTCCAGTTATTCTCATTAGGTGTAATATATAATTATCAACCACGAGATGGATAACCAAATGGGATGTTATCTTGATCACAAAAAGGGAGAGTAGCTTGGTGTAAAATGTCCTGCAAGCGCAGTTATCCTTGTACTTACCCATTGTAAAAGGAAAAAAAACTTCAAAGACCAATGCACGTTAGGTTCAAGCAAGGCACCCTTTATTACTTGCAGCAAGGAGACAAAGCATGTAGGTACAGGATTTGTCTGGCTATTTGGTGATCAATATGTTATTCTTATACAGTTCTCTTCATGTCACACAGAAAATGTTACTATTCTATTGCTGACATAGTTAGACACAGCTTTCTGTATGTTCTACAGAAAATGTTGCCAGACTTATTGCTGACTTGACCAGATTATTTGCTGTCTTGAAAAACATTTTGAGAAAAACAACCTGGCCTTGGGCTTATTTTAGCCCACCTTAACTTTTCAATTCTTCAATTATACAGTTCTAATGCATGTGTTACATTTTGTCTAGATTCAAGGTACATTTCTAGCTTTGGTACAAGTAATGCTGACTATGGTTTATACTTTCAAGCATCTATTGTTTTCTTTATCAAAGCTTCTAGCAGCTGCATACTTTCTCATGGCATAAGCAGAAATGAAATGTCTCTTTGTTAAGTTTCATGACATTAGCAGAAATAAAATGTCTCTTGTTATTTTCATGACATTAGCAGAAATGAAATGCCTCTTGTTAAGTTTCTAATAGCTGTGCAGAATTATGCAGTGTGAACAGAATAAATGTATTAACCCTTTTAAACCTTGAATGCACTAAGCATGCATATTACTATTATATATTTTTCTAACATTTTCCCCCTTTTAATACTTTTATTCTACTTTCAAGATGAGCATAAACAGTTTTTTTTTTCTTCCCCTAACCTCTTCCTACTCAGGATTTGCAGTTAAGAGAGTCATTCAGTTTAAGCTCATGAAAGCATTTTCAGTTTTGTAGCAATTCTTCAAGTTCAGCACCTTGGTATAAGGTTTCTGAAACTGAAATGTCTATAAAATCTTTAATCAGTCTTTTTATGCAGGGGTAGCAGCAGCACACACATACCACCAGTAGGATTATTCCTACACAGATGGCAATCAGAATATTCATCAGGATGCTGCCCCACCCCCAAACAATTTCTGGAAAAAGTCTGTCAATGGATTTGGTCCTGGTTTGGTCATGGCTGACACCTGCTGAATTACCTCAAGATGATTGTCTATCTCGTGTTTGTGGTCAGGAATATACGAACAGCACTCCTCCTGGATTAAAGTGCACGTACCTCCTCTCACCGCTAAGGTGAAGTCAAAAGCCATGCAATTTTGAAGCACCACTGTTTTCATGGCAGTCAGTTCATCAGTCACCAATTCTAGGGCAGAAAAGGTTGCATTGCTCATTATTTTGAGAAGCTTAGACAATTTTCTCAGTTCCCAGGTTGATTGCGTTGCTCCATATGCTGGCAGTACACCTGCCCATGATATAACAGTATCACTCAAGTCCATGTGTGACAGTCCATTGCTCCCTAAGCCCACAGCATGATGGTTTTTCCAGCGCGCATTGATTTGCCCCACTGGATTGACAGGCTTCTTGATTTCTCGAACATTCCGAATTTTCCCTTGAGGTAAAACTGCTGTATGTCGTATGGCTGGAACCAGGTACCCCAAAAAACAACTGCCGGACCAATGCTCAGGTAGCCATTTATATGCTTTTATACCGCATATAAAGTAACAATCTTCTACTTTAGTAGTAACTTTACTATGCCCTGGCTCTGCATGAAACATTTTTTTGTCGATTATAGACAGTTGTTTATAGAGATCAGCATTATGTTTTACTTCACCAATTGTCCTATGCATCAGTTCAACAAATGTATCATAGCTCATGTTGCAATAGGATCTGGTGTTATCAGGTTTAGTGTAGCATCTATAGGGAACAGTCACATTGCAATTGCTCCAACCCACCTTAACTGTATCATTCTTGTAAAAACACACAGTTCCCTTCGGTCGAACAGACAAGTGCAATGCTACTTTATCTTGTGATGTAACATCTGATGTATCATGAATTAGGTTTTCCCAGATCTTGTTGGCTCCTAGGGGAACTGAAGTTAATAGTAACCCCCCATATGCTGTTGGTAAAGCTGTGCAAATCTAGCAATTCGAAACATTGAAGGTTTCAGCATACACATATTTGATTGCCTGGTAAGTGTTAAAGTTTGGGTGCCACTCTGCACGCTTGTTCGGTTCAATTTGTGTGGCTGAGAAAAGGAATGGCCACAACAAAAAGATTATTGTCACTAGCACAGTCAACAGGATGGTTATGTAATATTTTTGAGGAAACGGTTGTTCTGCATTTCTGTTTTCTCCGACTCTCCCAAGTAGGTGTATTTGGATCTTACTGGATTCCGTCATCTTTTCTTTGGGCATGTGCTCTTAGTCTCTGCCCTAATAGGACCTTCAGCACTGATGGTTTCTTCACTGGAGTTGAGACGGATCAGTCCTATTGATCTGACCCCTCTTTGTAGCCAGACTTTGTGCTGAGGGCTCCAATGGAGAGGTACGATTATTTTCCAACTCAAAGTTCTTAACCAGCTTGCAGTGCATCTGGTGTATCCACAAAGCTTGTTCTGCTATCTTGACTGCAGTGGGTGTCAAAAGAAGCACCTGGTAGGGACCTTCCCACCTTGGCGATGCCCAATTTTTTCGCTTGATGTTTTTGATCCACACCCAGTTTCCTGGCATCACTGCCGCTTCTGATGCTTCGATTTGTTCTCTATCTGAAACAGAATTTGACTGCAACAGATGTTTAGAATTCAACAACTTTTTCATATATTCAGCTAGTGTGAAATCAGCTTCCTGGTCTGATGACATGAGAAGTTTCCACTGGGGTGTATAATAAGCCCTTCCAAATAGTTTTTCAAAAGGAGTCAATCCTTTTGCTGTGGGGACAGTTCTCATGCTCAACAGTGCCAGGGGTAAACAGTATAACCAAGTTTTTCCTCTCTCAGCTATTAATTTTCTCAATTTGCTTTTTAGTATACCATTATGCCTTTCAACTAGCTCTGCAGATTGCGGATGGTATGCACAATGATTTTTTAAAGAAATATCAAAATGCTTACTCAACTGCTGTATGGTTTGATTTACAAAGTGTGTACCATTGTCACTGTAGATTCTTTCCGGAATACCAAACCTAGGAATGATTTCCTTGACAAGTACTTTTGCCACCGTAGCTGCATCTGGATTTTTGGTTGGAAAGGCTTCCACCCATCTGGAAAACATATCTACAATGACAAGACAATACTTCTTATTTTCACATTTGTTCAGTTCTATGAAATCCATACAAATAGTGTGAAATGGATATGGTGGTGTATGGAAACTCCCTTGCTTGGGCTTTATCACCCCCTGTTAATGATGTTTGTTACAAATCTGACACATCAAACAAAATTTTTTAGAGTAGTTTGTAAATCCATACGTTGTGAACACCTGGTTCACCAGCTGTACCATCCCCCCTGTTGAGACATGGCACTGCCCATGGGTCAACAAAGCTGCATAGCGAAACAAATTAGAGAGTAGTATCGGTTTTCCCTCTCTAGAGATGTACAGCCCCTTTTCGAGGATTGCTCCTCGTTTTATCCATCGTTGTTTTTCAGCTTGTGTAGTGAGTGTCTGCATTGTTTTTAACATATCTAGACCTAAAGTTTCAGAGGGTTGTAATTCCTCATTTAAAAGAAATACTTCTATGGCTGCTTGTTTTGCAGCTGTATCAGCTCTCACATTACCTTTTGAAATCCTATCTTGTTGCTTGGTGTGAGCTGTGCATTTACAAATGGCTACTTTCTGAGGTAACTGAATAGATTCTAAAAGATCTAAAATAAACTGTGCATGATTTATAGGTTTTCAGTAGATGTTATCATTCCCCGGTTTTTCCACTGTTGCGCAAAAACATGTACAGTAGAAAAAGCGTACTGGCTATCAGTAAAAATGTTTACACATTTACCCTTTGCTAAGGTACATGCCTGTGTCAGGGCAATCAATTCTGCTACCTGTGCAGATAAGTTGTGTTTTAAAGGTTTTGCTTCTATAATCCCAGTATCAGAGACTACTGCATATCCTACTAGGTTCTGTCCTGCAGGACCCCTTTTGCATGAGCCATCCATGTAGTATGTCACCTCGGCATCATCCAAGGGGACATCCGTGAGATCTTTTCTAGGTAGTGTCTTTTGCTCAATTACCTGCAGGCAGCGGTGCGGTGTGCCGTCTGCAGGGGTCGGGAGCAGGGTAGAAGGGTTTAAAGTTGTGCATCGTTCAATTGTCATACGAGGTTGGCTCAATAATATAGTCATACAGGAAAGATGTCTAGCAGGGGAAAGGTATGCCTCCTTTTCTTGTAGTAAAATAATCGCGACTGCATGAGGTACTCTCAAAGTGAGAGGGTGGAACAAGACTACTGAGGCTGAAGCCTGTACTGCCATTGCAGCTGCAACTACTGCTTGTACACAGTGGGGAAAGGACCGTGCCACTGGGTCTAGTTGTGATGAATAGTAAGCAATGGGGCATTGCTTATCCCCATGCTGTTGTGTCAACACTGATGTCATGTAACCCTGCTTACAATCTACAGTTTGGAAAAAACGTTTATGATAGTTTGGCAATCCCGGAACTAATGCGGACGCTATTAACTGCTTTAGTTTACAGAAGGCAGATTCTGCCTCTGCTGTCCATTGTAACAAATCCTGCGCTGCCATAGGCTTCTTATATATAAGGTCAGTCAGAGGTGCAGATTCCAAGGCATAGTTTGGAATCCAGCTCCGGCAAAAATTAGTTGTACCCAGGAAGGACATCATTTCCTTCTTGGTGGTGGGTTTTGGTGCTTGCAAAACTGCTATTTTTCTGTCCTCATCTAATGTTCTACCTTCCTTGGATATTACATATCCTAGGTATTTGACTTGTTTTTTTCCAAAGCTGCAGTTTATTTTTATTTACCTTATGTCCCTCAGTAGCTAAAAATCGTAGAAGTGCTATGGTATCTTCCCTACAATCCTGCTGGGTGGGGGCCGCCAGCAAGATGTCATCAACATAAAATAAAATCTGACTGCCTCTTGGTGGGGTAAATCCCACCAAGTTGCTTGCCATTTCTTTTGAGAATATCGTTGGACTTTCACAATATCCCTATGGTAGTCACGTATATGTATACCTTTCCCCTGAAATGTAAATGCAAACCAATACTGGCTATCAGGGTGTATCGGTATCGAAAAGAACATGTTGCTGATGTCTACCACAGAAAAATACTTTTGTTGAGGTTTCAAATCATTCAACAGGGTGTGTGGGTCTGGCACCGTGGGTGCCCTTGGTATTACTGCACCATTTACAGCTTGTAAATCTTGGACCATATGCTATTCTCCATTGGCCTTTTTAACTGGAAATAAGGGTGTGTTACATGGTGAATCGGGAGATTCTACTAGTATCCCTCCTTTAAGTAAGGCTGCTATAATAGGCTTTATCCCTACCTCTGCATCTTTTCTTAAGGGATACTGTCTTTTTTGTGGTCAGAATGCTGACTTTGGCATGATAGTAACTGGTCCTGCTGTACGAATGAGTCCTACATCTGATTTCCCTGTTGACCAGAGAGTCTCTGGTATGTTTCATAAGGCATTCTCTTCCTCCTTTAATAGGAGTGTCAATCAGCTGTCCTTGCTAGACTGCAAGTGCACAGCTGGGTTGGTCTGAGTTATCCAGTTCAACTTTTGTACTTGTATTTCTTGTTCTGACAGTTCTAGTTCTGTCTGTTTCTCCCATCTCGTGACTTTTTCTCCTAGGTATGCCCATTCTATATTTCTGTTTTTGGTTAAGCTAACATGTGGTAATCGATTAGATTTAAAAAGTGCAAAGAACTCCTGGGGCAATGAACAGCTGGCTACACTGTTCCCTTCTGTGTCCCAGTACAGGTTACGCAATATCAATCTGTTTGCATGATTCTTACATAATTCTTGTTCATATTCATTATCAGGTCCTGGTGTGTTACAATAATACAGGTTACAGTGCAACAGGTGTTGTTTATCAGTGTCAAGGGAGGGGAACTTACTGATGGCTACATTCATTAACTCTTTGGTCACAGTCCCTGGACCAGTCATAACCAAGTCCTGGCTGTACCAATAAAACATTTCACCCTCCGATTGCACTACAAAAGTGTTAGTTTGTCGCTGTGCTTCCATACCCTACATGGTTGGGACTACTGCTATACCAAATAGCTGCATGAGATCTCTGCCCAAGAGGTTTACTGGGCATTTTGCAGAAACTACAATTTTGCTTCTTTGTGTCAATCCTGAAACTGGATCAGTTATTGCAATGTTACGGGAGAGAGGCTCCTGATACAGCTGTCCATTAGCTGCTTTGACCAATATGTAATCAGGTGACTCTGTGTTTTCTGGCAGTTTGGAGGGGTGTATCAGGGTTCGTGATGCCCCTGAGTCACACAAAAATTTGACTTCCCTCCCTTCTACCAAGAGTGTAACTTCTGGTTTCATGTCTGCTAAATAGAGCTCCAAGCTCAATAAAGCTAGGTCTAATATTTCATTTTCTTCATTGTCACTAACTTCCTGCACTTCCTCTACGCCCTCTATCACATTCTCATTTGTCCTTTCTTCGCTAGCCCCTTCTAGTGATTCCTGACTACCATATAGTCAGTCCTCACCCTCCTTGTCTTCCGTTGTTGCCTTCTTGTTTTTCTTGCAATCCCTTGCCAAATGTCCCTTTTTACCGCATTTAAAACATTCTCCCCTTTTCTTTTGCCCTTCAAAGTCCTCTGATCGCTGATCAGATTGTTTGTTTCCCTGCGCATTTTTCTTGCCCTTTTTCCCAGACTGTACTACATAAACTTCTGCTCCATCTTCTACAGAAAATACTTGGGCTTTCCTTTTCTTTTTGCTATTAAAATGCCTTTCGGCATGCCTAGCATATTCAAGTAATGATTGTAACCTGCTTGTACGATGGTCTACCATGTGTTTTGTAATAAAACTGCTTATAGGCTCACTACTGCCTTTTAAAAATACATTCTTTAACTGCTGTTCATATGGGGAATCTTGTGTTTGATCTTCAGGAACCTGCATTCCACAGTGGTTATTAAAACATTCTAACAATCTGGCATAATACCGGTCAATTGTTTCACCTTCTTGTTGGATGCATTGATTAATGCAAGTCCAGTCTGCCCTAGGTTTCCATTTTTCAGAGATGCGGTCTGTAAGACCTTTTACTCTGGTGTCTAATTCTGTGCTGCTATGTGGGAGAGGTCTTTGTGCAGCGTCACGGGGATTCCAGTTCCCACTAATCATGTACCAATCTGGCCCCACAATTTGTCTAACTATTTTTTCGATCTCTTCTCCGTTTAAGTTATAACTCAACCTCATTCCTTGTAAATCTTCTGAGAATTTTCTAAAATTAACCTTTGGATGGGGAATTCCCTCAGTGGCTTTCCGGATATCTTCCAGAGTCCAAGGTCTATACACTAAAATAGTTGGGTCCTGATTGTCTTGACCTGCCTGAGGATTGGGTACTTCTATAAGTGGGCATATTTCTTCTTCTTCACCTATAGATCGTGAATTCTTAACTATTTGCCATAACTCGATGCTTTCTTCTGAGTTACCTGCCTTTGTTCAGGACCTGGTCCCGATGGGATCTGTAATTTTAGTCAGTTTTAATTTCACAATATCTCTATCTTCAGTGACCACAGGATATAGTGGGGGTGGACTAACCTGTTCACTTGCTTCATATTCTGGTAAGTGAGGCGGAGGTGCTGATGCTATTACTAAGTTATTATCCTCCTTATCTAAAAACATTGCTTTTGAATCTTTGTTCTTTTGTTCCCTACGGTTTACTTCCTCCAGCCACCTGTGTGCCTGAGGGATTCCTAATCGATGTTGCTTTTTTACCCGACCTTTGGAATCATTTTTGAGCTGTTTGATAAGTTTGATAAGCAAGGATTTTTCTAATTTTCCATCAAATTTGTATTTATTAACCCATTTTGAATAATATCTAATATTGTCGGCACGCTGCGACTGCATATATTTTGCATCTTCCATTAGCGGCGGGTTTTAGGGTCTTTTTGTGCAATTATTACCCATTTTGTTCTACCCTTTGATTGTTATGTAACTTCTCTTAATTTTTAACGTGGTACCACAGATTTTGTTATAGTCTCTTCAGAATAACTGCCTACTTATTCTGTTTCTCCTGATCTATGACAAGACAGTAATCTTTTTTTGTCCCTGACTTGTAAGAAAAATACAATCTGACAAAAACAATACACATCTAGTCCCTGATCTAAAACAGAAAAAAGTAGATTCACCTTACCTGAGCCTATGTGACTGATCACCGATTTGCGGAGACCTGTCCTTCAGTCACAGATCAGAAAGTGGCTGGCCTCTTTTGAACGACAATTCAGTCGGAGGACTTTCCATATAAGAAGAACCGATTTGGTTTCTTCCCCGTATGGTTTCAACCACCTGGCCGTCTGATCCAAGGTGAAGAGAGGATTCAGTCCGAAGGATCAATCTGTAAAAGGAAAAAACTTCAAAGACCAATGCACGTTAGGTTCAAGCAAGGCACCTTTTATTACTTGCAGCAAGGGGACAAAGCATGTAGGTACAGGATTTGTCTGGCTATTTGGTGATCAATATGTTATTCTTATACAGTTCTCTTCATGTCACACAGAAAATGTTACTATTCTATTGCTGACATAGTTAGACACAGCTTTCTGTTTGTTCTACAGAAAATGTTACCAGACTTATTGCTGACTTGACCAGATTATTTGCTGTCTTGCAAAACATTTTGAGAAAAACAACCTGGCCTTGGGCTTATTTTAGCACACCTTAACTTTTCAATTCTTCAATTTACAGTTCTAATGCATGTGTTACATTTTGTCTAGATTCAAGGTACATTTCTAGCTTTGGTACAAGTAATGCTGACTATGGTTTATACTTTCAAGCATCTACTGTTTTCTTTATCAAAGCTTCTAGCAGCTGCATACTTTCTCATGGCATAAGCAGAAATTAAATGTCTCTTTGTTAAGTTTCATGACATTAGCAGAAATGAAATGTCTCTTGTTAAGTTTCTAATAGCTGTGCAGATTCATGCAGTGTGAACAGAATAAATGTATTAACCCTTTTAAAACTTGAATGCACTAAGCATGCATATTACTATTATATATTTTTCTAACACCCATGAACCTGCCCCCTCCTCCTCCTCTCTCTCTAGCTATATATATACATTCATCCTTACACACACACACACACACACACACACACACACACACACACACACACACACACACGTTGTGAAATAATGTCAATAAGAATCAGCAAAAGAAAAAAAAAAAAGATTAATAAGCTAAGCAATACAATAAATACCCCAAGGTGACCAAGAATGGGGTTGCCATCTTTTCAAATGCCCGAAGTGGGACATTTTTTGGTAGATATTTCATATTTTGCAGGACAAAACATATCCCTGACCAGTACAAAGAATAAAACTTCACTTTTTGCCAAAATAAATGCTTATTCTTGTATCATTCAAGTTGCGTATGCTATTTCATATAACTTTAGGTGTTTCAGATAAAAAAATAACTGTTTTATGCAACTATTATAGAAAACTTAGGAAATATTTTAATGACACTTTCCTCAAAATACTGGACTCCCATGCCCCAAAACGACTCATTAGAACCAGGGATCGTATCGCACCTTGGCTATCTAATGACACAAAAAATAAAATTAAACTCAGAAACCTGGCATGGAACAAATGGAGAACCACTAAAACCCCTCTAGACCGTAACAAATTCCTTCAGCTTAGAAATTCAACTAAAGCAGCTGTTACATCCGATAAAAAGCAATATTTCTATCACCTCCAAGATAAGCATCAACACAACCCTAAAAAATTCTGGGCTGGCTTCAACCAACTCCTCCATCCAGGTAAATCTTCCACCCCCACACCTGCAACACTTATGGATAAAGATCCAAGTGAGATAGCAAACTCTTTCAATTCTTTTTTTACTGAGACTATCCAGTCCCTCGCCAGTCAGCTTACCTCCCCCCCCTCGGCCGCAACCACCCTCAAGGTTCCTAATCAACCTGCCTTCAGCTTAGCACCCACCTCTACCTCCTATATCCGCATTGCCCTTCTAAAAAAACTTAAACCAACCACCCTAGCGGCTGACCTACTTCCGGCTAAATACTTGCAAATAGCTGCTGATGCCATTGCTTACCCTGTATCTATCCTTTTTAACCGTGCAATCTCTGAAGCCTCAATCCCCTCTATCTGGAAAACCTCCTTTATTATTCCTCTCCACAAAGGAGGTCCCTCCACTGATCCATCTAATTATCGACCCATTGCAATCCTGTCTCCTCTATCCAAAATTATGGAACGCTGCATTCACAAGCAACTTATCACCCACCTTACCCAAAACAAACTCCTATCTAATTCCCAACACGGCTTTCGTCCACATCACAGCACCACCACTGCTCTTCTCTCCTTTGTTGACTCAATTAACTGCAACCGGAACAACAAATTAATTTCCTCTGCGCTCTTTCTTGACCTTTCAAAAGCCTTTGATATGGTTAACCATAAACAACTTCTCCTCACACTTGAAACCTTCAACCTTAGCAAATCCACCATTAGTTGGTTCAACGCATACCTCTCTGGTAGAAAACAAGCAGTACAGTGGCATAATAGGATCTCAGACCTTCTTCCCACTAATATCGGTGTCCCTCAAGGATCTATCCTTGGTACCCTTCTTTTCTCTCTCTTTATTAATGATTTACACTCAGTCCTTCCCAATACCACCTGCATCCAATATGCAGACGACTCTACCCTTATTTGTTCTGACGTCTCTCTCACCAACCTTCAAGCTACTACCCAAATCTGCTTCTCATTAGTAGAAAAATGGTTCTCAAACCTAAAACTCCTACTCAATCCAACCAAAACCAAATTACTTTTATTCTTCCCTTCTCCAGCAATACCTCCCAGTCTACAATTTCCCAGCACCCAAACTCCTATCTTTGTTGTCTCTGCTAACAATGGCACCAAAATCTATCCAGTCTCCCACACCAAACTACTTGGGGTGACAATAGACCACAAACTTAGATTTGACATGCACGTGAACCTGGCCACTAAAACATTGAACAAGAAACTTGGATCCATGTACAGGATAAAGAAATTCCTAACCCCTCACACCAAGCTAACCATTGCCAGAACTCACCTCCTCTCCACCCTCCTATATGCCTCCCCTATATTCTCCTTTCTTCACAAAAAAGAGCTTAATAAACTATCCACTACCTATCACCACATAGCTAGATTTATCACCGGTATGCCCTACCGTACCCACCATTGCCTAAACCTTAGAACACTAGGATGGTTAGAATTGCCTAATCTTCTGAAACTTAACCAGCTTACCGAGGCATTCAAAATCATTAAACACCCTGACAAAACTCCCTCTCTAAACAACATTCTCACCTCCTATTCAAATCTATCATCCCTTAGGTCATCCAAAATTAGTCAAGTATTGACCATCAAACCAAACAACTCAGGAGGGGATGCTCTCTATGCCAATTCCATTGGCAAGTTATGGAATGCCCTTCCAAGCAACCTTAGACAATTGACCACTCTGGACCAATTTAAAATTCACCTCCGAGCGTTTCTAAAAACCCAATGGTTATGCCCATGCCCTAACCCTGATTAATATCCCTTGCCCACGACCCCTTATGGCCTAGACTAGCCACCATGTAACCCAACTCAAACGGGTCACCTTATAACCTTTACAATCTATCTTACCAACTCCTTTCTTCCTAGGATTCCATCTTTTTTACTTACTTATTGTTCTAACCCAAAATTAGAAGCGTACCAACTTATTGTACTAAATGTCTAATTTCTGTTGTATTGCTTGGAATATTTGATCTTGTATCACTATTCTTTGGTACTTTTCCAATATCATAAGTGTATTTAACGTATTATACTAAATGTTCAATTTCCATTGTAATGTTTGTAATATGTGCTCTTGTACCTCTGTTCCTTGGAGCTTTTCTCCCCGGGCCTCCACTGAAAACGGATATGTATCCAGCTGGACTATCCCGGTCAACAAATGTAAAATAAATAAATAAATAAATAAATATTTTTGTTCTAAAATTTCAGGACATTTGCCATTTTTTTTTATTTTTTCGCAGTACCCAACTGCCCAAAGAGGGACTGTCCCTCGCAAAGTGGGATGGGTGGTAACTCTAGAATGCCAGCAGCAAAACAAACCGACAGTGCTCATGGGCACTCCGCAGGTGGAAAGCGTTAAGCTAGATGGGCATACGCCTCCTAAGAGGCCCTCGCGATGGTAGTTGTATCCGCGATTTACAGAGTAGTTCCGGGTTTTCTACCGTCTTTTGTATGATTTGCTTATTTGACTGTGTTGTGTTGTGGTAATGAAAGGGAGTCGATAAGAAGCACGCGCCGGGTAGGTCTTTCTATGAGCTTGTGTCCTATAATCTGGTTTAACATAACAGTTGTCTGTTAGTGAAGTGGCTGCTGTAAATCTTTTGTTGTATAGACTTTTTGAGCAGAACATGTTTGGTCTTGTAAACGAAACATTTTTTTCTGCTTTAATCCCAGATCGTCCGCTGTCTTTAAGCACTGCGTTTTCTTCTTTTGTGGGGCTTAGATTTAGGTTATATTCCCAGCGAGGGCATTTCTTACCGAAATGAGGCATGCTTAAAACCAGTTTGGACTGCTAGATAACGTAAACCGGTTAACTTTCTTGTGGCAGTTGAGTCTCGTTTCTGGCTTGTGATTACTTGTGTCACTTCATTGCAAATTATGTGGCTGTGGTAATGTTTTTTTTCTGTACTCAGTTAACACTTAGACCTATGTTATGATATCTGCCGTTGTTTTCTGTGCATGGCACAATGGCATAAAATAGTTTAAAATGGTAATTGTAGCTGTCAGCACAACATAATGACAATCATTCATTGTTTATTTTTTATAGTCGTATCTCTTAGATGCCATTATTTTTCATGTCTAATTTAGCTTGCATTTACGGATTCTTCTGACTTCAGACGTGGTACTGTTAAATAAGTAAAGTAAGCCTAAACAAAGATTTCTTATCACTGTTTAGGGGATGCGCTAGACCTCCGAAACATCTGGGCTGGCAAATAAGGAAGTCAATGCTCCTTTTTATCTTTTCTGTGATTCTTTTAACAGTGCTGTATTACTTTTAATGTTTAGAGGTTGAAAGTTGGGCTTACAATATGCATTTACTTTAAGAAATATGTTGGTTCACTTTCAGAAAACACTTAACACAGGTCTTGATGGGCTAATGGCAGCTTAAAAAGTCTAGTAATTGCAAAACCTATGTTGGTCCAGTAAAATGTTTTGCATCAGATTTGTATTCATTGCCTTTGTGTTTTAGGTTGTCAGCAAGAATTCTGAAGGCATGTGTCATGTGTTTGATATATTTTTTCATTTACTTATTGTGTTATGGAAGATTGTGATTTGTTATGGGTTGACATCACTACCCCAGTTACAAATTTTTCAACTGAGTCAGATACTTGCGGAATACATCTTTGAGAACCCATGGAGGTGATAGGCCTGAAAGTGGTGGTTGACCAGGGGATACCCATTTGAGGAGGAGTTGATTTGTATTGGCATTGAGGGTACCTGAACATGTCGTTGTTATGGTGGAAAGGGGGTCTTATCCTGTACTTTTGACTTGTCTTTAAAAACAACATTTGCTTGGTAGACTGTACATACATGGAAAGCTGTGAGATTGGCACAGTTGTTCTGTTGCAGTAGAATTGGTGGTACTGTGGAGGTTATGGTGATCATTAATGAGAAAGCACTTTTGTATTCACTACTACAAAAAAATTAGTTGGTGTCTGTAGTACAATTCACTGGTCTCTTCTGAGGTCCTTACTATAAATTCTAGTTCTTTGATACTTTTGATATGCTCCTTTACTCTCTGCTGATTTTTATGTATTACTGCGAAATTTTTATGATCTGTGTTCTTGTTCTGATGTGGTTTAGTGTAGCAGTAATCCATGGCAAGCCATGGTGTAATGTGCACATTAGGATGAAGTTTGTGGGTAATTCTGACTTTAGTACTGTCTGTATAGAGTTTGCTTCTGGTATTGTACTATAGAGAGTTGCTTGTTAGTAGTCATTCTCTATATACATATGCTTAGAGATAAGAAACTGGCAAAGCCCAAGTTTGAATGCTAGTGTGTAGTGATGTGGTTAGCAACGTATGCATATTCATGTCGTATGGAGATGTGTGTATATACACAGTTAGCAAAGTGCACATATGCACGCTAGAGTTTGTAGTAATGTATTTGGTAAGGCGTATATATACATACTGGTGTGTGGTAGTGCTGAAATGTACTGCTTGCATAAGTACATTTTATGGTAATGCCTTTTAGAATGGAAGAAACTTTTATTTAAATGTAGTGTACTTTGCAGTATGGACACAGTATGAGTGATTGAAATATTGAAATACTGTTTTTTAGTATATTTTGAGTGGCATATAGTACGTTTTTACTTGTGTAATACTGGAAAAGTATAGCTGTGACATACCTTTTTTAAATAGTTAAATGATAGGGTAATCCTATGCGCTAGGCTTGCAAAGGCTCCAGGGCTATTAGCCTAGTACACACCTATGATAGTAAATGTCTTTTATGTTGCATATTTTTTCAGAGATCTGTTTGTAGTAGTAACTTTATACATCTTCCTGAAATTGTTTTTCCAACTCTGACCACCTCCAGTTCTCCATATTTTGATAGCTGTTGTGTAACAAAGGTTTAGCAAATTTGGGACCATTTCCTTCTTTTCAAATTAAGTTTTAACTACCAAACTTGCATAACAAAAGTTGCTTTTGCTAAGCAAAGGGAACACAGTGAGGTATTCTATGTCAGATGACAAGAAGCTGTCAGCAAAGGCTCTAGACTGCACATTTATTTATTTTTATTTATTTTGCATTTGTTTACCGAAGTCCAACTGGAACGAGGTCCATTTACAGCGGAGGCCCGGGGAGAAAAGCTCCACATCAAACAATATGTACAGTGGTAAATGTACATGACAAGAAGCTGTCAGCAAAGGCTCTAGACTGCACATTTATTTATTTTTATTTATTTTGCATTTGTTTACCGAAGTCCAACTGGAACGAGGTCCATTTACAGCGGAGGCCCGGGGAGAAAAGCTCCACATCAAACAATATGTACAGTGGTAAATGTACAATCAAAAAAGATGCATCATACAATGGTTTGTTCCAAGCAAGCTTAATTTACACATAGTAGACTCTCTGGGTGGCAGTATTTGGGAGAAAAGACACACATTAACTGAGTCAGTCAAGACACATTACACAAGACGTAATAATTTACACACAGTAGGCCCTGTATGGGAGTGTATGAGTACTGTATAACCGAGATAGTAAGCAGTGAGAAGAGGAAGGTAGCAAGAATTGGAGGACAGCAGGAAAGCATTTATGTGATGCAAGGACAGAGCCAGTATTGCAAGAGGTGTGACTTAAGTAACTTTTTGAACAGTGAGATAGATGGTGCTGAAGATATATTTTGGGAGAGGTTATTACTTTTCCTAGCGATGGTATGAGAGAAAAGAGCTTTCCCTGCAGTATTGTTGGCTTTGGATATACAGAGCAGGGTTTTGTTGGATGAGCGCAGGGGACGATTTGCTGAATATTGGTTTAGTAGTTGGTTTAGGGCTGGAGTTTTGTGGGGATTCTTTAGTATGTTGAAGGCAAGCACTAGTTGGTTTTAACCAATTAATTGAGGGAGTTCTAACCGCTGTAGCTCCTTTAGGGCAAGACAGGGATGGCTTCTAAAAGTGGAGTTATTGGTGAGTTTTGCATATTTTGCATTTTTATTGTAACATGATTCTAGTTTGTTTAGGTCTGTTTTCCTGATGTGAGTTAGGATTGGTGATGCATACATTAGGATAGACAAAAGGTGAGTTTGGGCTAGGGTGATTCATGCCTGGTCTGATAGGAACTGTCTGTGTTTGTATAAAGTTCCTAATTTTTTATGTACCTTTTTAATGGTTTAAGAGATATGGACATCAAAGTTAAGATCCTTATATATTTCAACACCGAAGAGGTTAGTATGGGTGGAGGGAGAGATTGTGGTGCCATATTTGGAGGTGATAGTGAAGGAAGGACGTGTTTTTCTGGATTTGTTGGGGGTGAAAAGAAGTAATTTGGCCTTGGGGTTTAAAATCAGTTGGATATCCGTAATCCATTTTTTCATGGAGCAGAAGGATTCTTGGGTAAGTTTTTGAAGAGTGGTTATGGATGGGGCTGTGCAGATTAGGGTTGAGTCATCTGCGTATTGTATAAGTGATGCATGCAGGGTGGGGGTATGTAGTTTTGTTGCTGAAAATGGTGAATAGTAGAGGACCCAGTATTGATCATTGTGGAACGCCTATAGTAATTGGTAGTAAAGGTGATAGTAGACCTTGCCATTTGACTGACTGTTTGTTTTCTATCAGAGAGAGAGAGTGTTTGAACCAGGAAGTAGTGGAGGGGGCAAAGGACATGGTGGATAGTGCCTAAAAGTAGGTTATGCGAGGCTATGTCAAACGCTTTAGATAGATCTAAGAATATGGCTGATACACAGTTGTTGTTGCTTCTGAGTTGGTTAACCCGGTTGGCAAAGGAGAGAAGAGCAGTAGTTGTACTACTTATTTTACATTTGTTTACCGGCATAGTCCGACTGGATACCGGAGGCACTGGGAGAAAAGTTCCACGTAGACAAAACATACATTGATTATACAAGAAGTTAAAAAAACAACTCCATAAATTGATTACACAAGAAGTTAAGAAGAACAAATAGAATATATGAAAACAGTGATTATTTACATTATATACATTGGATATGTAGAGTTTCCTAATAGGGAGCTGAGAATTCACATGGACAGATGCAGTTACAAGTTAAACTGGATACAGAGCTTGGTGGTGTAGTTACATGTAATGATAATTACTAATTATGCTATCAGTTATAGCTTAGTTAGGGTTGGTACATGGGCATAGCCAGCTCACTTTGAGATGCTGTTTGAGGTTTTTTTTTTTTTTTTTTTTTTTTTTGGAAGAGACTTTTGGAGAATTGTAGAGTTATATAGTTTATAAATATCAAATCCTTTATTTCAGCCAAACAGGAACCAAGAAACACAAGCGCTTTCACTCAGAAAAATTCTGAGCTTTTTCAAGTGATGCCATTTTATTTTACCAGGTGGCTTTTATACTTTAACAGCCTTTCCATTAATTGGAAAAACGTGCCGTTAGTTAATGGCTTAAAGTAAACCTGTTCTCTTTAATTCATTAATTCCAGTGTAAACCAACATAAAACACAATTACTTTTAAAAAAATAAAAAATAAAACATATCACATATGCCAGGTAATCACTGTCATAGTAGACCTGAGCCAATGTACAGTAAAATTCACCACTTTAAGCATATTAAGTGGTCCAAATGTACACATTAATTAATTCTAAAATATTAGAATAAAATAAATATCAGTCAAATAAAAAATAAATTGTTTAAAATCATGGACTTCCCTGTTAAAGTTCAGTATTGGTTCCTGTTTGGCTGAAATAAAGGATTCGATATTTATCAACTATTCGTTGGCTGCTCTGCTTTCTGGCCTGTTTTTTTTGTTACAGAGTTATATAGTTTGGCAAAGAGTTCCAGGTTGGCAAACAGGGATTCACCAGCTGAGTTGTTAGCTTTGTGGGTTTGGACTGGTAATTTATCGGCTGACCATAGGGATCTCAGGTTGTTATACGACGTAATAATATTTATTAGTGAGGGGATATCCGCAGAGTGGTACAGAACTTTGTGTGCTATTAAGAGTTGATTGAATTGTATTAAGCTGGGCAGTTCTAGCCACTCTAGTTGTTTCCAGGTTCTGGCAGTGGTGGGTTCTATAGGTGGAGCCAGTGGTGAATCTGGCAATATGGTTGTAGCTATGGGATAGCTTACTTCGGTTTTGTTGAGGTTTGAGAGTACAAGCGAGGCATATAAAAGAGTAGACAGTAGGTGTGATCGGGCAATTTGCAGTCCTAGCCAGTGGTCTATGATGACCCCTAGAAATTTAGTGTGTTGATCCTGGGAGATAGTGGTGCCATTGTTAGATGTGACAAAGAATGACAATGTAGCCGATCTACTATTGGGGATGAAGAGTAGAAGTTTAGTTTTATTGAGGTTCAGTAGTAGGCGTTGGTTGGTGAGCTAGTTCTCAATGGTGTTGAATGTATTTTGGGTTGAGGTTTGCAGTTCGGATGGGGAGGTGGCTGAGCAGATCTAAGTGGAATCCTCTTCATATTGAATACAGCTTTAGGGATAGCAGTGTGAAGGTTGTTGATAAAAATAGAGAAGAGTAGCGGACCATGTATGGAGCCTTGAGGGAAGTGTGAGAGATAGCTGATTGGAGAGTTTACCCTGTCATAGTACTGCCTGTTGTCTACTAGTCAGGTAGGATTGGAACCACTGGATACCGTACTTTATTGAAGGAAATAGATTTTTAAAGACCGTATGAGAAGCTCATGGTTGATCATGTCAAAGGCTTTTGATGGGTCAAGGAAGAGGGCAGAGGTTAGCCTGTTGTCATTTCTGTTTTCCTTTACTAATGCCATAAACTACAGGAGGGCTGAGGTGGTACTGTGGTATGGCCTGAAACCATGCCAGGAGTTGGATAGTAATTTATTCTGTATAAGGTATTGCATTAGTTGTTTTGTGTACACATTTCTCCATTATTTTGGCTAGTGGGGAGAGAATGACAGTGGGTCTGTAGTTGGATATGTCTGTATAGCTGCCACCTTTATGGAGTGGGGTGACGTGGGATATTTTCCAGTGGGAAGGGATAGCGTTTTCAGATAAGGCTCTGTTAATAATAGATATGGGATATGCAATGGCATCTGCAGCTGTCTGTAGGTACTGTGCAGGGAGGAAGTCAGCAGTGAGGGATGTAGGTTTTTAGTTTTTTTTTTTTAGAAGAGTTTTGATAAAACTAGTGGATATTGGTTGGAAGCTAACTTCGGCGTGATTAGTGGCTAGATTAGGCGTGTGGTTTAAGTTTGTGGATGTTAGTTGATTTGCTAGGGATTGGATTGTTTCATTGAAAAAATTGTAAGTGCTGGCTATAGCCTCTGGGGAATTATGGGTAAGGTTAGCTGGGGGTTGGGGTAGTAGAATGACTTGGATGAAGTAATTGATTTAAACCTGCCCAGACCTTTTGGGGGTTGTTTTGGTGTTTTTGTAAGAGATTGTGGTAGAATCTCTTTTTATCCAGTAAAATAGATTTTTTTGTGTCATTCCTGACTTGACGATATTTTAGATGGTCGAGTGGGACCTTGGTTGTTCTCCAGCTGGCTCAAGCTCCATTTCTAGTTTTGATTTTAAATTTGGTATCTTTTGTGAGCCATGGTGCTGTATTTGATATAGATTTTATTGTATGTGCTGTAATGGGAATCAAGGATACTTAGGAATTTAAGTAAGCTATAACCTATTCTAATGGTAATTTTTTAAATTTTGACCAGTCATCTGCTTGTAGTTTGTTTAGGAATATTGCAGTGACAATGTTTTTCCTGTTTCTAATCGTTTATATTTGGTCTGATGAGGATTTCCTACTTTGTTTTTATGAAATAGGTTAGAAAATGGTCACCAAGGTAGTCAGTGAGAGTGCCAGCTGTATACATTTGGGGTTGGTTATTAACTAGGATCCAGTCTAGGATACTTTCCTTGTTGGTTGGTTTATTTAACCTAGTGGGAGAAGCTATGGTCTGTTTAAACCCAGATAAGTTTATTGGAGTTAGGGGGGGGGGTTGGAAGAGCAGGGTTGCCAGTCGGTGTTCCCCTAAAACTATGGTTTCTTGGGGATATGTGTAGGATAGCCAATACAGGATATCTTCTAGGGTATTTATGTGGTTGCCTGGTGGAATGTATCCACAAACAATGTATAAATATTTGTGCTGGTTGATCTGTAATTTGGTTATGAGGAGTTCTGCATTATTGAATTGGGGTGGTAGAATGGTGTCTCTATTAACAGAGTATTTTTGTAAAGGACTGCTATCCCACCTCCTTTCCTTGTAGCATGGTCTAACTGGTGGATATTATATCCTGGGGGTAGTATCTCATTGTCGGTAGTACTGGGTTTTAGCCAGGTTTCCGTAAGACACATTGTCTGGGGAGTGGGTTGTTAGGAGGGAGTGTAGGTTGAGAATCTAGAGGGGGTAATCTGACTCTGGGGGTTGTGGTGGGGGTTCAGGGTTATTGGGTGTGGGTGGGCCAGGGTTGGGATGGATGTCACTATGTATTGTTAGGTCATAGTGACAGGATATTCTAAGTTTTAGGAGTTTTGAGTTTTATATAGTCTTTGTCTTTAGTATTGTCTTTAGTGGCTTTACAGGGGTGATATGTTTGGTCTGCTGGGGATGGCAAAGTGTTTGGTGTTATGTGTAAAGTTGTGTGTGTGTGTGTGTGTGTGTGTGTGACCATTTGCGTAGTGAATACCATGGTCAAGTGTTTGTTCATAGGCAGTAAGAAGTTAAAATAGAAACAGTATAGGCATTAGGGTGATTAGTATTTTTTCACTTGGTTGTATTTTGTTAGGGGGATGGCCCAATTTTGATGGATGACTATGCTAACAGGATGTGGAATAATGGAAGAGAAGGAAATGGGTGCAGGGGCAGGGCAGTGGGGGCGGGTGGTAATTGGGGGCAAGGAGGGGAGGACGCCATGCTGTGTGAAGGAGAGGAGATTATGTGAGATTAAGAAGTGCATCACTTAGGTGTGAATACATTTCTCCAGGAGCTTGGAAAAGGGGGATAGGATAGCAATAAGGCGGTAGTTTGATAGCTTATAGGATTTGCCGCCTTTGTGTAGGGGCATAATATATGACACTTTCCATAGTTCGGGGATGTAAGCTTCTTTTGTGGAGCAGTTTATAAGAATTGAGACAGGGCGGGCTAGTGACTCTGCAGCTAATTTTAGGAAGTTAGTGGGTAGACCATCTGCTGGTGGGTTTTAGTTTTGAGAGTTTTTTTAACTGTGGAAGTTGGTACAGGTGAGAGTGTAAAGGAGGTTATATTATTGTGGTCTACAGTTGGGGTGAATATAGAGTTATTGTTAGATAGCTGGGTAGATAATGAGAGAATAGATTTTGTGAAATGATGGTTAAATTGAGAAGCTATGCTGTCATTATTAGTATTGGTGTTGGGAGCTGGGGTGGTAAATTTGCCTGGTTCAGAAGGAACTTGATAGCTTGTCAGAACTTTTGGGGGTTTTTGGAATGTTTGTTTTGGATACCTAGGAAGTAGTTTTGTTTATCCATTTTTTTTGTTTGTTTTTTGGCCTGATTCCGAAGTTGTTGATATTTTTGTCTATCTTAGCTGGTGGTATTCTTTTTCAGATCTTCCAGGCATCGTCTCTGGCTTTTAGTAAGGCTTTTGTAGTCCTATTTAGCCAAGGGGCACAGATAACTTTTGTTCTAAGTTTCCTGATGGGAGCTACTGTATTTAGAACATTCATAAAAGTACTATTGAAAAACTCAACTGCCTGGTCTAATGCTAGAGTTTGTAGTGGGTGCCAGTTACATTGTAACATTTTATTTATTTTATTTTACATTTGTTGACCGGGCTAGTCTAGCTGGATATATGTCCATTTTCAGTAGAGGCCCGGGGAGAAAAGCTCCATGTGCAAAACAATATGAATAATACAATAGACAACATATGATGGACCAAAAATAGAATAAAAACAATATAATAATAAAAAACATTTAAGTATGGTCATAAAAAAGTCTACAGAGTAATAGAAAAAAAAACACATTTAAAATATGGTCATGAAAAAGTCTACAGAAGAATATAAGCAATGTATACGACGGTAAAGCAGGTAAAGATGATAATAAAGAAGTAATTATGAAGAATTCAGTCACAGGATTCATAGTAAGCAGCTTTAGAAGGGAAGGGTAGCTGATGCAGGTGGTTGTAGGGAGAAGAAACGGCAGTTAGTCAGGGATAATACAGGAACATAACCAGTGTTTCTTGAGATGAAGCTTGAGCTTCTTTTTGAAAAGTTTATAAGAGCAGAGAGTAGTAAGTTCAGTGTGTAGAAGATTCCATAGCTTACCAACGGTGTTACAGAAGAGGGAGTCGCCTGCTATATTGTTAGCTCTGCTGGTGTTAAGAGCAGTTTATTAGCAGAGCGTAAGTTTTTAGGATTATGGTAGAGGGTGAGTAGGCTTGAGAGTATAGAAGTATTAGAGGGTTGATACATTCTTTTATGGGCAATAGTAAGCTGTGAAAAATGAAAATGCTGCAAAAATTCTAACCAATCGAGTTGTATAAGATTTAGACAATGGTGAGTTCGGAAAGGAGAGGCAGCAGCAAATCTGGCAAGATTATTATAGGATACAGTCAGCTTGTGTATGTTGGTTTTAGAAAGGTTTGTATAGATGGGTGATGCATAGAGTAGAAATGAGATGAGTTCTGGCTATAGCAGTCCTGGCTGTTGGAGTAAGAAAGGGTTTGATTCTATAGAGGGATCCAAGTTTCTTGTTGACTGTGTTTTTATTGTACTATTAATATGTGTGTCAAAGTTGAGGTTATTGGCAATAGTTATTCCTAGGAGCTTGGTAGTTGGGTCTGGAGGGATAACAGTGCCATTGTTAGATGCAAGTGTAAATTCTATGGGGGTGGACTTGCGTGTTGGGGAGAAGAGTAGCAGTTTTGTTTTCTTAGGATTTAGGAGGAGACAGCGGTTTGTAAACCATTGTTCCACAGTGTTAAATGCATTCTGGGTTATGGTTTGTAGTTCAATTTGAGAGGTAGCTGAGCAGATAATAGTGGAGTCATCTGCGTACTGAATGCAGGTAGAATGAGGAATAGCGGAGTGAAGATCATTAATATAGATGGAAAATAGGAGCGGCCCTAATATGGAGCCCTGAGGGACACCAAGGGAGTTAGGGAGGAGATTAGAAAGATTATTGTGCCAGAGAACTGCTTGGAGCGGCCCTAATATGGAGCCCTGAGGGACACCAAGGGAGTTAGGGAGGAGATTAGAAAGATTATTGTGCCAGAGAACTGCTTGGAGCGGCCCTAATATGGAGCCCTGAGGGACACCAAGGGAGTTAGGGAGGAGATTAGAAAGATTATTGTGCCAGAGAACTGCTTGTTTTCTCTTATTAAGGTAAGATTTGAACCAGTTGATGGTTAATGGGTCAAGGGACAGAGATTGCATGATATGCAAGAGCAGCTGGTGATGAACCATGTCGAAGGCTTTGGATAAATCAACGAATACTGCAGAGGAATGAAAGCCATTGTTACGATTATTAATACAGTCTGTAAAAGATAGCAGGGCAGTGGTGGTACTATGGTAAGGTCTGAAGCCATGTTGACAGTTAGCCAGTAGCTTATTTTGAAGAAGGTGGTTTAGAAGTTGTTTCTGAATACATTTTTCCATAATTTTTGCCAGGGGAGATAGCAAGGCTATGGGACGAAAATTAGAGAAATCATTTGAGTTCCCACCTTTGTGTAGAGGAATAATATAAGAAATTTTCCAGATGGTCGGGACATGTCCTTCACTAATAGTTCTGTTGATAAGAATGGATGTAGGGTAGGCTATAGATTTGGCTCCTATTTGAAGGTATTCTGCTGGGAGTTAGTCAGCTGAGGGGGTGGAAGGTTTAAGTTTTATTTGAAGAGAGCAAATAGTAGAAGTAGACACTGGTTGGAAGGAGGAGGATTTACAGAAGAATTAGGCAGGTTTGCAGTGTCTGGTGTAAGATGGCTAGCAAGAGATTGGATGGCATTGGTAAAGAAGGAGTTAAAGGAGTTGGCAGTGTGAGTGGGATTATCTGGGTTGGAGCCTAGAGGGTTGGGGGTGACTGATTGTCATGGATGAAGAAGTTTGTTAATGCTGTTCCAGAACATTTGAGGCTTATTAAAATGGGTTTGATGTATTTGGAGGTAAAAGTTCTTTTTATCTAGCACTATGGCTTTTTTTGTATCATTTCTTAGTTGTCTGAAAATTAAGCGATCTAATGGGTTTTTGGTAGAACGCCATTTCACCCAGGCTTTGTTTCGCAGATGGATTTTATGCCTTGAAGTGTTTGAGAGCCAAGGTCCAGGTTTAGCTTTACATCTAATAGTATGTAGTGGGGCATGGTGGTTCAGGATGGATAAGAATGTGGAATTAAAATATGCAACAGCTTCATCAAGTGGAAGATATTTCAGTGGTGACCAATTACATTGTTTAAGTCCCGTAAGGTATAGACCGTGGTTAAATTGTTTTTTGGAGCGAACAGTTCTGGCAATGTTGGGATGAGTAAGGTTGGTTTTAGATCTAATAAAATAGGTTAGGGAGTGGTCACTTAGATCATCTGGGAGGGTCCCTACTTTGTAGGTATGTAGAGGATTATTAGTAAGTATCCAGTCCAGGATAGTTTCTTTGTTGTTGGGTTTGTGAGTTCTGGTAGAGGAGTTAATAGTTTGAGTAAAGCCATATAGGTTAATGTGGGTAGAAGGGTGTGAACTATTACAGGACTGCCAATCAATATTGAGGTCACCTAAAATTATAGTTTCCTGAGGAAGGTTGATAGTAAGCCAGTTCAGGATATTTTCAAGGGTATTAATATTGTTTCCTGGTGGTAGGTATAGGCAGATGACATTTATAGCTTTATTAGGGTTGACTTGAAGTTTAGTGATAAGTAATGCAGCTTAACATGCTGTTAAGAATTTGTGGATTTACCTTGTGGTCATGTCTATAGTTTCGTTATACAAATATGAGTTTGGGTATGTTTACCTGTTTAACGAAGGAGGAATGTGGGGCAGTGGTCACTCAGTTCATCAGGTAGGCAGCCCACGTGATGATTTTCTTTGGGGAAATTAACTAAAGTCCAGTCGAGAATGGAATGTTTTTTGGATATTTTGTCAACTCTGGTGGGTTCTTGGATTAGTTGTGAGAATCCAAATAAGTTAATATGGTTTGAAGGATTGTTGGAGTTGCAGGCTAGCCAGTCTGTTTAGGTTGCCTTCCAGGATAGTTTTTTGGGGCAGGTTGATTGCAGCCCATTCTAACATTTCCTCTATTATAGGTGTGTTATTTCCTGGAGGAATATAACTGCAGAGGATGTTGATAGCAGGATAGTCTCTGGGGGCAGGTTGATTGCAGCCCATTGTAACATTTCCTCTATTATAGGTGAGTTATTTCCTGAAGGAATATAACTGCAGAGGATGTTGATTCTCTTTTCCGTTTTTGAGAGACATAACGGAGCCTAATTATTCTGCATTCTGAAATTTAAGAAGTGGTGTTTTCAGAGGCTGGAGGTTGTGTTTTTTTGACTAAAATTGCCTCCCTTTATGGTATCTCTGTCTTGCCTTAGGATGCTATAACCTGGGGGGAGAATTTCTTCGTTTTGGGTGGTGGGTTTTAGCCAAGTCTTAGTAATGGTTAGTATATCAGGTGAGTAGTGGACTATGAATGTGTGTAGGTCATGTAGTTTGTTGGATATACTTCTTGAGTTTAGGTTAATATTAAGTAGGTCTGATTTCTGTTTGTTTGAGAGAGTTTTGTTGCGTGGACCTGGGTTGGGGTGTATATCTCCTGAGATTAGTAGCCGTTTTGTAGCGTGAGCTAGGTCTGTATTTATTCTAGATGCTGTTTGTCTGAGAGGTAGTGTGGTGTGTGTTTTGTGTATATAAAATAATGAGGTATTATTAAATAGTGTGGAGCAGATTACAATATTTTTGTGTATGTATGTGTTATGTGGAAGGTACTGTTTAATCGTATGTTAGTGTGTAAGGATGTGGTGTAGGCTAGAGTAGTGAGTTAGTAGTGACATTCATCAGTAGTCAGCTTGCCATGTTTTGTATTGTTGAATCTCACAGCCATCTCTTACTGTGGGATTTCTCCCAAGAGGCTATGCTTAATTTTGTAGGAGTAAGCATTGCATGTCCTCTACTGTTTTTATAGTGTGGGAAGACACCAATTCATTTATTTGTTTTAAACAAGGACGCAGGTCTCTGCTATGCACAACTGACATTTAATTGAACTTCTAAAATGTTTCACATTAGGCTACGTACTGAGGACTGTGTGTTGATGGTCATGGTGCTAATGGTTGCCATGTACAGATTAGAAAGGCTAATCATATTTTCTGCCAGGAGTTTGTGTTTCTGTGCTATATTTCTGGGAAATAAAAGCTGAGGAATCCACAGTTTACTTTGGGAACGGGCACATGCAGTCCTGTGTATTGGAGTAAAGTTTTATTACTTTCTGTAAATTTGATTTAAGTCTTACAAGACACACAGTGCCTTTTGAGGTTCACTTCAAACCACTTAACAAAACAAACACTTCTTCAGGTGTACATTATGCAGGCAGATACAAAGGATTTGTCACAGCTCCAGACTAAAGCTTCTTAGAAGTTCATGTACAGCCTTCGCTGACATTGCCAGGTGCATCTTAGAAAGCAGAAAACCATTTGTGAGTGAATGGGAAGGGGGACCTTAAGTCGTCTTGATTAAAAAATAGAGGTACTTGGTGGATCTTTGTGATGTTCCTAGGTTGGAAAACACTGCTTTCATCATTAAGCTGATAGTAAATAACACTAAAGTAGCTCTTGGTGTTCACAGTGATCTTCTTCGTTGTGAATTATGAGGATGTACACCACTGAGCAGTCTCAGTGGGATACAAAATTCCCCAGAATGTAGGCAGTCAGTGAGAAAGCTGTTGGTCAAACAGAAGTTGTGTGATCCTTGAAGTGTCTAGCAGTTTAATGTGAAAAGGTGTTTAGATCTTTATGGAGTCTGTAATACTGGCTACATTTATGAGCATGCAGTCTTTTTCATGAACTGTACTTCTGTGATCCTTTGTTTCTTGTTTTCCAGATAGTATTTTAGTAAAGGACTTTAGAACCCGCCCTACAGCGACTAACTTGTATTACTCTTTTCCATCTTTACCCTTACCACTGTTACCCCTGTGTATTTACTAATGTTGCAGTATTCTGTTTTATTTCTAATTCTTTGTTCTGTTTATAGTAAGCACTGGGTTCTGGCTGATACTGTTTTATGCTGACCAGTCAGTCACCCTGGCTAACAAATCAAAATAAAAGGAAAGTGTTCTACATTTATTAATCTCTGCTTCATTGTTGAAATGCATTTCTTTTCGCATCTTCTTTGAAAAGTAATTCTTTGTGGCATCTGTCCATTTTGAGTGATGGTATTTCACTTGCATTGCTCAAAAATAGACCCCTCCATGGTATGTTGTCATAGTCTTAAAAAAAAAAAAAAAAAAAAAAAAATTTTTCTGCTTTGAATGTACTCTGACATAGGTTCTGTACTTCAATAATCTTTGGGTGCCCAGTCTTTTGGAAGCACTGTATTTAAGGTGATATCCTGAATATTTACAGGTGTGTTGTTATGTATGCATGTATAGGTGGGTATATGAAAGAGATGTGTTTTAGCCTACGATTCTTTATCAATATGTGCCACTTCTCCTTAATGTCATGTATGTAATTTATCAGTATGTGTTGTTTCTTCTCCTTTCTTTCCTGTATACAGTGGATATAAAAAGTGTACAGACGCATGTTAAAATGACAGGTTTTTGTGATATAAAAAAATGAGACAGATCATTTCAGAAATGTTCCTACCTTTAATGTGACCTATAACCTGTACAATTCAAATGAAAAACAAATCTGTTGGGGGTGGATATAAAAAAACATGCGTGTGCACACCCTTAAACTAATACTTTGAAGCAACTTTTGCTTTAACTACAGCATTCAATCTTCTTGGGTACACACCTGCCATCAATTAAGGAGACTCTGATTAACCCCAAATAAAGTTCAGCTGTCCTAGTAGGATTTTCCTGACATTTACTCAGTTGCCTGCTACAGCAAAAGCCATGGTTCGTAGAGAGCTTGCAAAGCATCAAAGGGGATCTCATTGTTGAAAGGTATCAGTCAGGAGAAGGGTACAGAAATTTCCACAGCATTGGATATACCATGGAACACAGTCATCAAAAAGTGGAGAAAATATGTGACCGCAATAATGTTGCAAAGAACTGGACTTACCCTCCAAAATTGATGAAAAGACAAGATGAAAACTGGTCAGGGAGGCTGCCAAGAGACCTACAGCAACACTGAAAGATCTTCAGGAATTTCTGGCAAGTACTGGTTGTGTACTACATGTGACAACAGTCTCCCATATTCTCTATATGTCTGGCATATGGAGTAGGGTTGCAAGACGGAAGCCTTTTTACATACAGAAAAAGTTAGCCCTGGCTAAAATTTGCAAAACCATACATCGTCTCCCAAAAGCATGTGGTAAAATGTGTTATGGTCTGATGAGAACAAGGTTGAAGTCTTTGGCTACAATTCCAAAAGGTACATTTGGTGCAAAAACAACACTTCGCATCACCAAAAGAATACCATCCCCATTGTGAGGCATGGTGGTGGCAGTATCATACTTTGGGGTTGCTTTTCTTCAGCTGGAACTAGGGCTTTAGTCGAGGTGGAGGGAGTTTATGAGCAGTTCCAAATACCAGTCATTTTTTGGACCCAAACCTTCAGGTGTCTGCTAGAAAGCTGAAGAGGAATTTCACCTTTCAACACGACAATGACCCCTAACCATAAATCCAAATCAACAATACAATGGCTTCACCAGAAGAAAATTAAAGTTTTGGAATGGCCCAGCCAGAGCCCAGACCTAAATCCAATAGAAAATCTGTGGGGTGACCTGAAGAGGGCTATGCACAAGAGATACCCTCGCAATCTGACAGATTTGGAGTGCTTTTGCAAGGAAGAGTGGGCAAATATTGCCAAGTCAAGATGTGCCATGCTGACAGACTCCTACCCAAGAAGACTGAATGTTGTAATTTAAATGAAAAGGTGCTTCAACAAAATATTATTAGTTTAAGGGTGTGCACACTTGTGCAACCAGCTTATTGTACGTTTTTTATTTTTTATATTTTTCCCGTAACAGCTTTGTTTGTTTTTCAATTGAACTGTATAGATTATAGGTCACATGAAAGGTGGGGAAAGTTTTGAAATTTATTGTGGTCTCATTTTTTATATTAGAAAAACCTGGCATTTTAATAGGGGTGTGTAAATTTTTTTATGTCCACTGTATCTTGAGGTACAGAGGGGGGGTGGGTAGTTGCATTTAATTGCCCCGAGATGTGCTGTATCAGTGTAGGTAACATTCACAATCCTCTCCGTGCATTACTGCATGCTTTTAAAGTTATGAACATAACTTAAATGCCTTGTGATTGTCTTTGGCTTGGGTAGCTATTTTAGCCTCAAACTTGGCTTTGATGGATTTTATTAAGCTCTTGGAATTAACTTTTCTTACTTTTGGTCAAAATTCTTTTCCTTTAATAGTAAAGCTTGTTGTTATGATTCTAACATGCGAGTTTGTTTCTGAGATTTGCCCTGCTCTTGTTAATACAGGGTACAGCTGCATCTGTGCAGCTGTTCATATGCTGGCATAGTGTGATGGTATACATTTTTGTGTATCCAGTGGAGTTTAGTGGGTATTTGAAGCTTGCCAGTGTCTATACCTTGGGTGGAAGGGATCCCTGGTTTCAGTTTTTCTTTCGAAGGCCACTGCTTTATGACCAGACAGGAACACTTCACAATGCCGAAATCCTGAAAGATCGAATTTCATATGGCTGAGACCATTTGATCGAACTTTCGGAATCCCAGCATTGTGAACGGAGATGTGCATACAGTGTGGAATGGGAGATTTCCCTTTTACTCGCTGTATTGCGATCTCTGAGTTGGAATATTTTAAGTAGCGGGGGTGTGGGGGGTGCATGGGCATTTCTTTTTTGAATTTGTTTTGGAATTTTAATATTCCAAAACATCGGTCATATGGTCTCAATCATATGAAAATTGATGTTTCAGAATTTCGAGATTCTGAAGTCAGTCTGACCAGACCTAACAAGTGTTGAAGGTGGATTGTGCAAGGTGCTCCCATATTAATAAGGACAAGATCCAATATGTAATTCCCCATGCGGGTACTCTAATTGTTCCAGGATATATGTATTGGCGATGTCCAGGAATCTTTGTGCTTGTACGATAGTGGTGGTGTAGGTTTATCACTCTATAGTTGGGTAGTTTAGCTCACCGTTTAATACTGAGTGGTTCTAGTTCCTGTAGATATGCTTTGCGGTTTTCTTGGGTTATTGAGGATGTTCTGTAGCTGGCTAATATACGGTATGTATGGGACCTTTCTGATGGTTATTTAGACTTAAAGAAGCTCTAGGACATCATGCTGCTTTACCAGCTTTGATGTGAATCTCCTCTGGATATAGATTGAGACACCGCCACATTTTTCCCATACTGCGCAGTAGTTGGTCTGAATGTGTGGAAGGCAATAAAGCCCTGCACAGCCAGAGTGGTCTCTACTATTTTAAACCATGTCTCAGTCACCACACAGACATCCTTGTCTTCCAGGTTGAGAAGGGCGTGTAGAGAGTCGAGTTTGTTGTACAGGTTCCTAGCATTGATCAGTAACACCCTCATATTTTCCTTTGCTTGTTTTATTATGTAGGTAGGTTTATCAGGTTGGCATTGCTTAAAAAATGAGGCACTGGAGGGTGGACTATGCCTTTGCCAGTAATCAAAACCCTAGAGGGGACAGATGCAAGATGTCTTTATTGTATATTTTTGTTGAGGCCGAAAAAGGCTTCCTGTATCGGTGCACTTTTAGCCACCTTGTATAGGATATGTAGTTTGAAAAGGATTCTGCAGTCTTGTATGCCAGTTTCTTTTAAGGTGTAAGGAGATTTGGGCATGATTGTCCTTTTGAAATCCTCATTAAGGACTGAGGGAAGCCCTTTTGGCTGATATGGTTGTTGTCTTTCGGCTTTTCCTGGTTAGGGGTCGCCACAGCGGAACTCCAGTCCGCTAATGATTGGCAGTAGATTTTTACGTGCCGAGTTGCCAGCCCTGATGCACAACCTTCAACGAAGGTACGCCCATTCACGCATGTCTCCACACAGAAGACGCTCTAGCTGAGAATCGAACAGGACAATTTCTAACTGTGAGGCAACAACGCTACTGCAGCACCACCACCGCAGTCTTTTGGATGATATGGTAATTTGTTTATCTCACTTACTAAGATTTCTTTCACAATGTATGTTGCTAAACATCACTTATGCTGCAGAACACATTCATTTGCAAGCACGAAATAAAACTCTTAGTACTTTTCTGTTGGTTTCTGCTTATAAAGGTTTGTTTTTTTTTTTTTGTTTTGTTAAATGCACTTGAGCCCAATGTGACTTTGCCAGTAATAAATGGGGAATTCCAAAGTCAAACCACTGAAATTGTTCTCAAAAATAAAAAGTATAATGGTTTTCATTTCCTTCATTTGTTTTTCACTGACAATGCACTTTTGACTTGTGGTACATCTTACTCAAATTGCTTTGATAAAGATACTAGGACTTTTTTTTCCAGTAGTTTTCTGTGATCAACACTTGTACACCTTCTAACTGTGAATTTTCATGTTGCTTTCCTGCTCGTGAGGGGTTACTGTATAAAACTTTTTGGCCCTGGAAATGGCACAGTAATGAGCAGAAACGTGTCTGTTTTATACAATTCGTACATGCATGTGCACGTAAGTTTTTTGCTGCAGTTGAAACTTGCTTGAATGGTAAGAACTTAGCTGTCTCACATTGTGTGCTACTTCCTGATAAAGAGAATTTGTATAGGCAGACTGAATAAGTGGAAATCATTAAAGTTACATCATTAAGACAAGGTGACACTTTTAGGATTGTTTTTGTGTGTGTGTGTGTGTGTGTGTGTGTGTGTGTGTGTGTGTTTTTGGGCATCTGTTGACTCTTCATTAAATTTTTTTTTTTTGTTTGCTTTTGTCCCCCAAAGAAAGAAAGGAAGCAGTTTACAACGGTCATTTTGGAGGTGTACTAGACATTAATGCAGTCTAGAAAATGAGGAAGTATTTCTTTACGTTTGACTCAGAACTTTTCCATTTTAGTTGGTGGTTACATCAGTCTGTGAGTCTGCTATAAAGCCAGATCTTACCATAGGAATGTTTTTATAAAGAATGTTTTTAATTAGATTGTTTAGAAAGGCCTTGAGAAATGTTTCTTTGTTTTACAGTGGCAAATGTGCAGTGTAAATAATTGCTGTGGTATTCACCAGTAGATATGTGTATAATTTTATTTCACATTTACACCTGTCCTATTAACATATGTTGAGCCTACAAGGAGGGCACATCTAGAAGGGAGCACTGAAATATGAAATCCATTGTTCAATGATATGACATGCAGGTGGCTGCTGTGGAGTTGAACCCAGGTTTTTCTACCTACAGATGCTTACCGTAATGTGTAGGCAGTACTATCACCTTGATGTAATTACTTTACCTGATGTCTTTTTTTCCATTTATTCCTCAGCTGATAGGTCTAGGATCCGACCCTCTGATCTGTCCTCTGCCACTCGACAGACCTTTAGCTCCATAGCTTGAGTTCCTGCACTTACCCATAATCCCTTGACTACTTTGAGTTACCTTGGATTTTGTTTGTCACCTCGGCAATAAGAAGTGATCCCAGTTAGCTCAAGTGAGTTGATAGATCTTGATGAGTACAGTTTCATCACTTTAGGCTTTTGGATAGCTTTGTCCTTTTTCTGTTATCCTCCCCTTAAAAAAACAAAAAAAAAACTTAAACCTATAAGATTAGTGTTTGGGCATTAAGCCCCTCTTTTTTTTCTTATTTACCATTGCTGGTATTGCTAAGTTTTTCTGTTACTCTTTGGGTATTTCTGTATTACCATCATTGGTATTTCTCTACCTTCTCCATACTTTCTTTTGTTGGGTACAAGTGCAGTGTATTGTGGTAGTTGTTGGCATAACTGTGTTGGAGAAACCCACTTAGTTCAAGAAATGCTCATCTTGTGAGCATAAAATCCCATATTTCGGATAGTTGCTTCTTTATGTGTGTGCTGTTTAGGTCCGGCACATCTTGAGGTTTTTTGTGTGATACTTGTGCAAGATTTAATAATAATAAGGCTTTGGTTGAAAGGAAGAATAAGCTGATTTTTTTGAAGGGTCTTCCGCTGTTTTCTGCTTCTTTAGACTCTGGAGCTCCATCATCCCCTAAAAGTTCTTCACGGTGTTCAGCAAAGAAATCTAAAGTTTTGAGGAAGTACTCCTCAGACCTCTCGCTTTCTTCAACCTCATTGGGCTCTGTTCCGTACAAGAAGATATTTAATCTGTCTGCTTCAACAGTCTCTAAGAGCTAGACTCCAACTAAAAGTCAAAATAGTTGTATCCATCCCCTCATTCGGACCTGACCACCTCACTGAACCAGTCTTGTCAAGGTTTCTCTCTCCATTCCTGCAAGACCTGCCTCAATGGGATTCCCATTCACCATGTACATCATCTTCCCTCAGGTCCTCCAGAAGCCTTTCAGAAATGGATCTGGACAGGATGATTAGGAAATTTCTCTGAGCCCAGATCCAGTTGGGTGTTTTTCCTGGGCGTCTCCCATAAGACACATGAGCATATCACTCGGGTTTTAGCTCCTACTCTGATCTGTCCTGTGGTTTTGGAGCTTTCGGACCGAGATTCCCAATTGTGTCTAATTCTGATCGGAAGAGTTGTCATGCTTCAACTCTGACACTTTCTCTGGCCCAGACTAGTCTGACCTTGTCAGATCCAGAAAGATTTCAGGGCCGTAGCTTCAGCGCCAAATCCAGTGGGTTGGGATTGACACTGTTGGTGCCAGCGCTGTTCCTTTCTCTTGGAGCTTAAGTGCTAGACAGCTTTGCTCTGACCTCTGCCCCTATAGCGGAGTTGGGGTGATCAGATTTCATCCCTCACAGGCTTCATCAGATCCAGTGGTGGCAAGATTGAGATCCCCATGTATTCATTTTTCAAGGCGGTAGAGAGAGAGCTTCCTCATCAGAAAAGGCACACTTACTCCCCTTGGTTCCATCCTACACTCCTTTTTATCTTTTGTGGAAGCTGGGCCTTTCATCCAAACACATCAGGACAGCCGGACAGATCAAGCCTTGAGACCGCCCTCCTGCAGAACCCCCACTGGAGTGCTAATGGAAGCGGATATGAAAGAGATGGCACGTAGACTCTCCACAAGACTCTGTAAGCAAAGACACTGACTTTGAATGGAAAGGGTCCCCCAGATCACCTCTTGAGGATGTTTAACTTGGAGAGCTCCTCAAACTTCTGAAACAGAAAGGAGGTTGGTCTTCCGACCCCACTTTCCAAGTGGAGTCAGTATTTCCTGAGGCTTTCGGGACCGGCTCAGCTATGACTTGAGTGGTCCCCCTGGTGGAGCAGATGGTAGACACATCATCTGCTAGGCTTGGAAGGATCCAGACGTTACAGACAATCCTTAAATGACAAAATAAATATCTTGTAGCACCGAAGGATAGGGCTCATTGGAGCAAGGGTCCCCAGTGGATGCTGAGGTGGTTGCAGACACCACCAGGAAATAACTAGCAGAACAGAGTTCTTCTGTCCATCCTCCTAATGGAGAATCTGGAGTGTTAAACAGGTATGGGAAGTTTGTCTATGAATCTGCGACCTTCACTATCTGAATTATTTAGTGCGTGTCACCAGGTTTCAGTGGGATTTGATTTAAGCAGGTTTCCAGTACTCTCTCAGGGTCCCTTTACAAGGAGGATCAGAACCATTTCTTCTCAGCTGGCCACCATCCAGTCATTATCCAGTGCCTCCATGAGATTATCTCATGCCTCAGAAGGTGCTGCTAGAGTTGCATGCACAGGCTTAACTATCAGAAAGCATACCTGGATGCATCTCTCTGATATCACAGTGCCATTCAAGTCTTCGTCATTATCTCCCTTTTTGATGAGTCCACTTTATTTGGCCCTAGGGTAAAAGAGACTCTCTGAATGAACAAGCAAGATGGGGAAGGCCCTGTCTGCTTTTTTACCTCTCAAAGGACTTTCTGCCATTCCCCAGAAATGTGGTAGAAAATTGTGGTTCAGAAAATTACAAGATTCTTCTCAGAACTCCTATGGAGAAAGAGATCCCCCTCATGGCAGGGGGGATAACTCCAATGAAAGAAGCCCTACTCATGACAGAGGTGGCCCATGACATCAGGGCTTCAGAGGTTCATACTCTGATAAGCCCTTAGAGTGATCCTGAAGGATTACCTGACTGCTGCACTCTGGAGGCAGTTAGGGGGGTACTTATCTCTGTACCCATAAGTCTGGACCGCCATTACTAAAGATTCCTGGATGCAGAATA
Source organism: Protopterus annectens (assembly GCF_019279795.1). Taxonomy (NCBI): domain Eukaryota; kingdom Metazoa; phylum Chordata; order Ceratodontiformes; family Protopteridae; genus Protopterus; species Protopterus annectens. The sequence continues at coordinate 1,047,670,724 of NC_056747.1, forward strand.
TCATATCCAGAGGCTGTTGTATACCATTTCCCTTTTCCCCCCAAAATGCAACAGAAAGATTCCTGACGTTCCACCTAGTCAGAAGAAAGTCACAGCTACTGAAATAGTACTTCAGACTAAGCTTGGATCTCTGCAGTCTAAATCAGTTTGTGAAACACTCAAGTTCCAGATGGTCACTGTTCAGTCCATCCTACCCCTTTTAAGGAAGGATGATTAGATGTGCTCTGTAGATCTTCAGAATACATGCTATCATATCAAGATGCACAGGTACTCCAGAAGATAGCCGTGCTTATGGCTGGGAGACTGTCACTGCCAGTTCAGAGCCCTACCCTTTGGTCTCACCACAGCCCCCCTGGTGTTCACCAAGTTTATGGCAGTGGTTGCAGCTCACTTCAAACAGCAAGGATTCTGGGTGTTTCTGTATATAGATGACTGGCTTCGATCTGTTTCCAACAGGCCTCTACTAATTCAAGCCTGGGACCACTTGCTCCACTTCTGTTCTATGCTGGGCATCATCATAAATTATTCCAAGTTTCAATTTTTTCAACACAAACTTTGGAGTTCATTGGTGTCTGTTTAGAGACAAAATCACAAGCAAGTCTTCGTCACTCAGGGTTGGAGAACTTCTAGAAACGAGCAATGCGCATCTTTAGTCTTTGTTCACCTCTAGACAAACTAGTTCTGCAACTGTTGGGTTCCATGGCTGCCTCCATAGTGCTGATGTTCTTCATCTCACATTGCTGCAGTCCTTACATATGGGTAGTCCGCTGTCCTCGGTCGGCCCGAATACCAAAGTATTAGGCTGACGTCGGTCAAGGCGCTTAAAACTGACATCAGGACGTCAGGGTACAAAAGCGCATGACCGACATCATATCCTCAGTCTTTTTTGCCGCATGGTCTGATGCAGAAGCAGCGTTGCAAGTGCCGTTCGGCGTTCTGAAATTTTTCGAGTTCGGAGTTTCAGACCGAATCCAAGTTGGCTAAGTACCCCGTTGGGGAATATTTTGTTTTTTTCTTGCCTCAGTGTATTACCGGATGTCAGAAAAAGTGAATAACTGTATTTCTTGTGGGAAACAGATACCGCATAGGGATTATCATTCTTTGTGCATTCCTTGTTTGGGGCCTGAGCACGACGTTGTTGGGTGTCGCTTTTGTGCTAGATTCAATAAGCGCACTATTAAGCGAAGGTTGGATTGTGCTAGGCTGGTCTTCGGTAAGCGGTGCAATTATAATATGCCGTCGGACTCTCCGGCGCCCGCTTCTACGAAGAAGCGCAAAGACAAAACAGGTAAACCCAGGCAAGATGAGGAGTCCGTTCCGGAAGCCGGTTCTTTAGAGGCTTCAGTGGAACCGGTGGTTCCGACGGAGACTTCTCTGGAGTCTCAGGGGGAGACTTTGATTTTGCAGGATGTGGCCTCTCGAGAGGCAGGTCAGGCTGAAGGGGCTTCTCAGGTCACTGTACTCCCCTCCCTTCCTAGGGTGGTTAGGCCCTCTCCTGTTTCCAAGGCTTCTCCCAGAGGCAGGCCAGGTTTAGCTTCTGTTGGTGTAACTCCTAGTTCAGCAGGGTCTGTGCCTAAGAAGCACATGCTTAAAATGGCAGAAGATTTGATTACTCTGATTAGAGGTTCTTTGCCCCCTCCTGATAAGAGGCCTAGGGTGGAGCCAGAGTTGGGAAATTTTGAGCAGGCTTCGGATGTTTCAGAGTCTTCGGCTGAAGACTTGCAGGAGTACTCTCCTTATTCTGATTCTGATGCAGATGATTCCACTCCTTCTGCTTCTCCTCCAGAGGATTTTTCTTTTCAGAGACACTTCATTCTATGAGGGAACATTTTAAGTGGGAAGGTCCGGACTTCTCTGATTCTCCGAAGAGGCTTAGGGACTTTTTGCTTTTACCTCAACATAGGCCCTTGTCTATACCCCATGTTCTGAATGTTGTGGAAGCTGTATTTTCAGAGGCTTCACTTAATCCTGATTCTCTGCCTCCTGCGCCTGTTAAACCGGATAGGTATTATAGGGTGCCTGAGGCTCATAAATATCTTTATAAGAGTCCTAGGGCGGACCCAGAAACTATTAGTCAGGGACCTAAGGGTGTCAAGGCCTCTGTTGTAAAAATCCGGTTCCTCTAGATAAAGAGGCCAGAGCTTTGGATAGATGGGGAAAGAAGGTCTATACATCTTCTACCTTAGCTATGAGGGCTTTGAATTGCCAGTTTCATATGTTGAAATATCAAAACTTTCTTCTTTCTCAATTGAGGTCTAAGGTGGATGCTCTGGCGGAAGGCATTGAGTGTAAAGAATTACAAGATTTGGTGCATGTCTCTGAACAGGTGGGTAAGCATTCATTACAATGTGGTTTTGATGCTGTGCAGGCCTCGTCTAGGGTGGCTGCCACTGGTTCAGTTCTTCGCAGGCATGCCTGGCTGAAGGATCAGAATTTATCTGACCATGTTAAGACAAGGATTTTGGATGCTCCTTTGCAGTCTGATGTGTTGTTTGGTTCACCTGTGGAGTCAGTCTTGAAGAAAATGGAAGACAAGGCTAAGTCTATGCAGGCTGTTAAAGATTTTTTGCAGGTTCAGCCTCCAAAGTTTAGTAGGAATTGGCCTGCTAAGGGGTGGACGTATCCTTCTTATGATTCTCAGTCTAGGGGTAGATCTAGACGTGGTAGGGGCAGAGCTCAGAGTTCTTTCAGACCTAGAACAGGGAGTTCTCCTGCACAATCTTCGGGTGAGGGCAGGGGCCAGTCCTTTCATAAACAGGCCCAATGACCTACTTTTTCAGCTGCCAGATCCTTCTTGCCTGGCAGCACCTTTGGGAGGAAGGTTGGCACTCTTCAAGGAAAATTGGATTTTGATTACCCAAGACAAATGGGTACTGGATATCATACACCAAGGTTACAAGTTTTATTTCCATACCTTGCCTCCTTTCAAAGGCATGCCAGACGTTCCTCCTCAGCAAAGACTAGAGGCTCACAAACAAATTTCTCTACTACTTCAAATAGGGGCCATACAACCGGTCCCTCTGCCAGAAGTGGGCCTAGGATTTTATTCTCGCCTGTTTCTAGTACCAAAGAAAGGGAACACGTGGAGACCAATTTTGGATTTATCTATCCTCAACACATATCTGGACATTCCCAAGTTCAAAATGTTGATGTTACAACAGCTTTTACCTCTGCTGGGCAAAGATCACTGGATGGTGACTCTGGATCTCAAGGAGGCCTACCTTCATGTTCCTATCAGGCTCAGTTGCAGGAAGTATCTGCGTTTTCGGGCTGGGACTTCTCATTATCAGTTCTCTGCATTGCCCTTTGGCTTATCTACTGCGCCCAGAGTGTTCACGAAGGTTCTGGCTCCAGTGGTAGCTTTCTTCAGGCTAAGAGGAATACAAATCTATCCTTATTTGGACGATTGCCTGATTCTGGCCCAAGGAAAGGACGAACTTCTTCATCATTTACAGTATGTGATGGCAGTGTTAAGATGCCTGGGGTATTCTGTGAACGAAATAAAGTCCAGTCTAGTACCCTCTCAGGACATGTGCTTTCTGGGTGTGAGACTGAATACAGCATCCTAGATGGCCTTTTTGACCCCGGACAAACAAAAGAATCTTTCTCTTTACTTTCACCAATTGTCTCGTCAGTCCAGGCTGACTGCAAGGACAGTCCTACAAGCCTTGGGGTTCATGGCATCTTGTATTCTGGTACTTCCCAATGCCAAACTGCATATGAGGAAGCTACAATGGTATCTCAAAAATGTATGGACGCAGCACTGCCAAGATATGGACACTGTCATTAAGATAATACCTTGCATTCAAAGGGAATTTTTGTGGTGGGTGCAGGAATGTCACCTAAACAAGGGACTCTCTGTGACCCGACCAGAGGCGAGTCAGATTCTAACGACAGATGCCTCAGACAAAGCTTGGGGAGCTCATCTAAATGGAAAATGGGTACAAGACACGTGGCCTGCCAGACTTCAACATTTACATATCAACTTGAAGGAGATGTTAGCAGTCCAATTTGCATTGATAGCTTTCAAGGATTTACTTCTTCCAGGGCAGGTGTTGATTCAAACAGACAACACAACTGTCATGTGGTACATCAACAAGCAAGGGGGGACGCATTCATATCCTCTATGCAGACAAGCAATGATTTTGTGGGAGACTGCTCTCAGCTTACAGCTAAATCTTCAGGCAAGGTTTCTGCCAGGAGCACAGAACTCTTTAGCAGATGTGTTGAGCAGACAAATTATGGATCCCCACGAGTGGAAATTGGATCCTCATGTATTTCAGAGATTGACAGTGTTATGGGGAACTCCAGACATAGATTTGTTCGCTTCTCCACTAAATTACCAGCTGCCAAAGTTTTGCACAAAAAGGTTTCATCCAACAGCTTGGAAAGTGGATGCTCTCTCATTCACTTGGAGCAATCTTCACGTGTATGCCTTTCCACCTCTGCCTCTCCTCCCAAAGGTACTCCTGAAGGTCAGACAGGACAAGCCAAACATGATTTTAATAGCTCCGGATTGGCCTCGACAGCACTGGTACCCATTACTGAGAAGTCTGGTACGGGAGCCTCCATGGCCTTTGCCTTCGATTCCTCACCTGCTGTCTCAGGAGAACAGTCATTTTACTCAGTCAAACTTCACTCTCTACATCTAACAGCCTGGCATATTCTGTTTTAAACCCTGGAGGGTCTCAGCTTCCGCAACAAGTTTTGAATGTTATTTTGGAGGCCAGAAGGCCTAGTACAAGGAAAGTTTACGCAGATAAATGGAGGAGATTTTCATTTTGGAGTACAGCAAAGGACTTAGTGTTGCTCTACAATACCTTACTGAGTTATTGGACAAAGGTTTGTCTTTCTCCTCTATAAAGGTTCATGCTGCAGCAATTTCTGCTCACTATGACTGTGACCCTCCATTATTTTCTCATCCTTTGTTTAAGCAATTCCTTAGAGGGGCACAGAATATAAGACCCCCACGTAGAGCTCCTACTCCTGCTTGGGATCTCAATTTTGTGTTGGAGAAACTCACTCTACAACCTTTTGAGCCTGCAGCATCTGCAGAGTTGAAATATTTATCATGGAAGACTGCTTTTTTGTTGGCCATTACCTCTGCGAGAAGGGTTTCTGAGTTACAGGCCCTTATGGCAGTTGAGCCTTTCTTAATTTTTCACAAGGATAGGGTGTCTTTGCGTACTAACCCTTCTTTTATGCCTAAAGTGGTTTCTAGTGTGGCTTTAAACCAAACTATTCATTTGCCTACTTTTATGCAAACCCCAAAATAAAGGGAGAGGATTTTGCACACTTTGGATATACACAGACAGTTGCGATATTATTTGAGCAGAACTAAAGGGTTCAGGCAGTCTCAGCAGTTGTTTGTTTCTTTTGCTTTGGGTTCTCAGGGCAAACCTGTTTCAAAACAAACTATTTCTAAGTGGATTGGTTTTTGTATTGCTTTCTGTTATTCCCATCATGGTAAGGAGATTCCAGTTGGGATTAGGCCTCATTCCACTAGGGCTACTGCCAATTCTACAGCTTTTTTAAGGGGGGTGGCTACTAAAGATATTTTGGAAGCAGCTACTTGGAGTTCAGTGCATACTTTCTCTAAGCATTACCACCTTCCACTTTACTCTAAATCTCGGGCTGGATTTGCCACTGCCATTTTACAGGGCATCTTGGCAGCCCCTAATGCTTTATAGTTTTGCCATCCTCCCTTACCTCTGCTTTGGGATTCTACCCATATGTAAGGACTGCAGCAATGTGAGATTAAGAACATAGTACAGTTTTGTACCTACCATAAATGTAGATGTTCGAAGATCCACATTGCTGCAGTCCAATTTACCCTCCCTCCTTCCCCTCTGTAGTTAGAGGTGGTGGTGTGGTTTGTGTTGTACATATTGTAAATATGGTTAGTGCAGGGGTGGTTGGTTATTTGGTTTTTTGGCTTTGGCCTTTCTTGTTAGGGCCTTCTGACATCTGGGGCAAGAAAAGACTGAGGATATGACGTCGGTCATGCGCTTTTGTACCCTGACGTCCTGATGTCAGTTTTAAGCGCCTTGACCGACGTCAGCCTAATACTTTGGTATTCGGGCCGACAGAGGACAGCGGACTACCCATATGTAAGGACTGCAGCAATGTGGATCTTCGAACATCTACATTTATGGTAGGTACAAAACTGTACTTTTCCTTTGGCACATTTTCAAATTAGTGTACTGTAGTGGGCCCTAGTGGTAATGACATATCAGCCAGTGTTGACTCCTATTCATATCACAGCAGTTTGCAGGCGACACATGGCATGATGGATTCATGCAAAGCAAGTTTCACAGGGCTGCCCCTTCATTCTTCCTTCCCCCTAAACCACAGTGACTACGTATGCCTCTCAACTGTGGTGGAGGGAACATTACTTGAAGGGCATTCCAAGGCATGTGGACTCGAGACAAAGGCCAACATGTTCTCCCTCTATGGATGGTTATAGTTCAGATAGACAACATGTTAGTAGTCTTGTATATCAACAAAAAAGGGAGAACCAGATCTTACCCACTTTGCAGGGGGCAATGAGTGTGTGGCAGTGGGTGACTTTTTTCTTCCATCTGCTTTTTCTTGACAACCTGTATTCCAGAGAAAACCAACATGATAGACACTAAGCAGGTCCATCTTAATCTTCGGGTGGTTTCTCAGCCAGCCAGTGGGACCTTATCTTTCGCTAGTGGGTTCACCCGTGCTGCAACACAGCCCTGATCTCCCCAACAGAGGAGACACTGAAAGATGCTGTAGCTCACAATTAGCCCTTCAGTCTACTATATGCTTTTCCCGTACTCCTGTTACCTCCAAGTGTACGAGTGGAAGAGCAGGGTGATCCTCATTGCTCCATTCTGGCCTTGCCAAGTATGGTTTAGCCTCATCTTTATCTCCCCCATTGGTTGTTGGATCCGCATCAGAACCTTTTGTCTCATCTGTCCGGGCTGCCTCACCTGGATATTCTATCCGTCAAATTGGCCATGTGGTTTCTGCAATTCCAGTGATGGTTAGAAGTTTCTAGGCTTTCCTCCTCTGTTCGCCACATCCTCTTGTCATTCCAAAAAGCATCCACTAGTAAACTTTATCAAAGTAAATGGAAACTATTATCTATTTGAGCCCTTCAGAGACAGTTGGATCCCTTTTCTGCAACTATTCTTGATTTTCTAGCTTCCATCTTCAGAGAAGGAGCTAGTTATTCAACAGTTAAGATACAACTGGCTGACATCTCTGATTATCACAAGATCCCATACCTCTTCTCATTCCTTGGGTCTTTACTCAGCCTCCCTTCGAACCACCAACAAAATAAAGTTAAAATATATGATGTTCCTCGTGTTTCGCTGTTGCAGTCATTACATTTGGGTAATCTGCTTGCAGGTTGCCCTCAGTCGGCCTGGTTAACAAAGTCTTGGGTCCTGCGTTGGTTGCTGTCCCTTCTTCCATGGCGTCAGGTCGTCAGGGGTGTAAAACATGCAGCAGACGCCATTACATCAGTCTTTCTTGCCGTGCGGTGCCCAAAACAGAAGCAGTTCGTAAGTGCCGGTCGGCTGACCCCTGAAATTTTCGAGTTTCAGAACCGAAGTCGTCTTCAACTTAAAGCTAAGTACCCCATTGGGGAAACTTTTTCTTGCTCCTTACTGATGTCAGTAAAAGTTAATAATTGCATTACTTGTGGAAAGCAAATACCTCATAAAGATTTTAATTCGTACTGTATTCCTTGCCTAGGCCCTGACCACTATGTACCTTGCTGTTGGTTTTGTGCTTTATTTAATCAGCACACTATCCGTCATTGGTATATTTTTGCCTCTAATTATTTCGGTTCTTGGTTTAATTATCCAGAAATGTCGTCTGTTAGCCATCCAACTACCGGGATTCTAGACAAAATGCAAAGATAAAGACGGAGACAGGCTGCCGAGGTCCAAAACTGCCGACAACGCTTCTCCTAAGCCAGTTCGCCGGTACTCAGTGAGGCACTTTCGCAGCCCCTGATACCTGCTACTTCTGATTCGCAGGCCTCTAGACCCATTCGGAGTCTGGTATGCCGCGAGATAATGGAACCTGCGGATGTCTCTACCTTGGATGGGTCCGGAGCCGCTGTGCAGGCACTGGCTTCTGTGGGTGTATTCAGGCCTACGGACTTGCATATTAAATCAATGCCTGCTTCATTACTAAGGCCTAAATCTCGATCCATGTCTAAAAAAAAACGACACCCAGGCCACATGCTCAGGTCCCTATGCCTAAAAAAACAAATGATAAAAATGGCAGAAGATCTAATAACTCTAATCAGGGGTAGTCAACCCCCCCCCCCCCCCAAGAGGCCTAGGGCTGAGCTTGATTATGAATCTTATGATCAGGATTCTGTTTCTTCTGACTCTTCTGATAACCTGGATTTGCCCATACCTACCTATGAGGATTCTGATGCAGAGGATTCTATTCCCTCTACTTCCCCCTTTGAGGATTTTTCTTTTGGGGAAACCTTGCATATTTTAAGGGAGCATTTTCATTGGGAAAGCCAGGAATTTTCTGATTCAAAAAAGAGGCTTAGGGATTTCCTCCTTCTACCTCAGCATAGGCCTTTGGCTATTCCTCCTGTACTAGACATTGTTGATGATGTTTTCCCAGAATCCAGTTTGGCCCCAGATTCCCTGCCCTCCTGCTCCTAGTAAACCTGACAGATACTACAGGGTTCCTGAGTCCCAGAAGTTCCTCTTCAAAAATCCTATTGCAGATCCAGAGATTATTTCTTAGGGGCCCAAGGGCATTAAGGCTTCTACTGCTAAAAATCCTACCCCTTCTGATAGAGACTCCAGGGCGCTGGATAGA
>NC_056747.1:1047680052-1047742552 GCF_019279795.1 Protopterus annectens
AGTGCTCATTTGCTCCTGCTGGATATTATTCCTGTTTAAAACTTCCTAAACACCATATGGTTCCCTTAAACATCACCACGTGTGGATTTTTTGCTGACAAAATACAACAATTTCCAGTCTATTAATCCCAAAGCAAACTTCGAGTCCAAACTGCCCACATCTAGTAAAGACAATCATAAGGCCTTCTTCACATATGTCCGCACAGTCAAGAGAAGCACCCAGATCTGCTCAGAGATGGTTGTCAAGGACACCACACAAAAACCCTGCAGATATAGCCAACCTGCTGGCAGACAGGTTCAGTGAAAACTTCACTCCTCTGCCCTCCCCATCAGTAAAACAGGACATCCCCAGCACCTGCTCCCCCCTCCCCTTACCTCTAGGGAGCAAGTCATCACTACCCTCTCAAAGGAAAAAAATACAGCCTCCATAGGACCAAATAACATCACAGGCTGCATCCAACATAAACTCAGGCAAGAACTTGCAGCACCATTAAGCACCATATTCAACCAAAGCCAGAGTCCTGGCTTCATCCCAGCCGAGTGGAGGAAAGCTACTGTCATCCCTTTGCACAAAGATGGAGCATCCACCGATCCAGGAAATTACAGAGCCATCAGCCTAACTAGCCTGATCTGCAAGGCCATGGACCAGATTATCATGGGCCTTATTAACAAGGACACTGGTACCCTCCAGACACTTGATCCCACACAGTTTGGTTTTGTCAAGGGGAGGTCATGCCTGTTAAATTTGGTCAACTTCTTGAGACAGTCATTAAGGCCATAGATGAGGGGAAGACTGCACAATGCCTCCCTTGACCTGGCCAAAGCCTTCAATACTATTCCCCACTCAGGTATAATAGATAAATTTCTCTCACCTAGGCATGAATCCACATGTTACCAGATGGGTAGCAAATTGGCTCACTGATAGAACCCACCTAGTCAAAATAGGGGAAGCCAAGTAGACCCGAAACAAGTGGTGTACCCCAGAGATCGGTCTTGGGTCCTCTGCTATTTGAGATATACTTCTCGGAGGTGCAGGCCAAGCCTAGTGGGCTATGCCTGACCAAGTTTGCAGATGATTGCAAGCTGGGTGCTGTCATCAATTCCCCTAGTGATGTGGGCATCCTCCAAGAGGGTCTCAACCAAACAAATGTCTGGTGCCAGAAACAGGGCTTCAAACTGAATGCCAAAAATATGCATAATCATCCCTTTGTGGAGAGTGACTTCTCCACAAATTATTACATTGATGATAAGGTACTAAGCACCCAATCAGTCGTGAGGGACTTGGGCACCCAGGTTGATAGCAAACATCTGTGTATTCTTCCCTTACAAGACCCATTAATGAGTACAATGCTCCTTTCAGCAAGCACCTCACAAAGCACAAGCAGCAGCTGGAGAGATCAGAGGTTCCTCACTCGGAGAATCCAGGGCCTCAAACATCTACCCTACACAGATAGGCTAAAAGACCTGTCCCTCTACTCAGTCTTCTACAGATTCCTCAGAGGTGACCTCTGTCTGGCATACAAAGCAAACTCAGGCCACACCCTGATGGGAATGCTGCAGATCCACAAGTCAAGCTCCACTCTAGTAACCCACACACATGACCTCAACCTGGTCTGTAACATCAACAGAACTTTTTGGCAGGAGAGATTTGTGTCCCAGAGATTCCCTCTTTTGTGGCATAGACTCTCTCTCCACGTAAAGCAGAGTACCTCATTAAACCTTTTAAAGTGCAACCTGGATAACTGGATAGGGAACAGAAAATACACCTCTGGGATTCCACCCATGTCCCTGATAGACAGTGGCATAGGGTGCCAATTTGTTGGAACATGGGCTAAATTCTTGGCTAGGCTTGTAACTGCCTCAGGACCAATAACTTAGTAACTTCCTATGATCCCTTAAGATACCTTTTGAATGATGAACTCAACAATATGTAGCCTATATCACTGTGGGCTTGTATCTCCCAACTTTGTTTTCCCCACTGGTTAACCCAGTACCTGGACTAATCACAGATCCCTTTTCAGGTATGAACCGAGCAAACATGCAAATATGAAGAGCAACACTGAAAAGGTATCTACAGGTAAATGCAAACATTAACACAAGAAAATGTTGCTGCCTAAAATACAAACATTCAACAATGATAGCAAGACTATTTACATATTCCAGCTAGTGATAAATGTTTATTTCTAATGGCTACTGCTGGTTTCACATATTTTAGAGGTTATTAGCAGTTTATGTCAGTTGAGATAAAAAAAAAATAGCCACTGGGTGAACAGGAGAAAGAAAGAAGCAATACGAAATGAGAAGCATATGCCAGAATTAGTTAAAGAAAAGGAAAATAAAGGAGGCAGGAGTACCATGGGGAATGAAGAGGGTAAGAAAAATGGGTAACAAGGGAGACAGCAGTGTTTGTGAGGCATCTGGGACAAGGGGGACAGGAAATGACAGAGGAAAACTGTGGGGAGTTTTGGAGGGTGCGAAGACTGGTAGAGAAGGGTGAAGGCTGCCAGCCTAGCCAGATAGAATTTTATACATAATTCTATTATCTGTAAATATGAATGTTGAACTTAAAACAATGTGGCAACATTGCCATCTGCTGTAAAGAAAGCCAAGTCAAGCATTTTTTGTTGGTCCTTTGAAATTAAAATTATTTCATGACTGCCTTTGATGTTTGCAAGTCGGCTCCAGTCCAGCAAGATGAAGGCTTACTGCCTATTGTTTTAAGGCTAAAGTTAATGACCAGAATTTACATGTGGAATGTCCTTTATTGCTCAAAGTGTAAAATAATGTAAATGCAGTTTCTGTCAGCCTGGGAACACCAGGCAAGTGCGATATGATGTAATGTTTTAGCAGAACTGCAGTTTCAATTTCAACAGTGAGAACCAGAGATTATTAAGCATTTTTGTCTTGATATCCAACTCAGCACTGCCTTATGCTCTCTTAAGTAAGTTATCTTTGAAGTGTGTTTTCTTGTAGAAATAGCCAAGTGTTTTTCTGTGATGTCATAACTGTACTACTGATTTATGTTAAGTTCTGTGTGATCTCTGAACTCTCTTGACTAGCACTGACTGTGTAGTAGAACGTATTGTCTTTTGGTTTTAATTATTAAATATGCTAAAACCTTTTAACTGTGGCTGGTTTGTGTAGAGATAATTTAAGCTCTTTAGAGTATTTGTATGCCTTTGGTAAAATTGTACAAAGACACTCCTATACTTTAGCCCTGGGCTATACTACCAATTGATATTAATATTGCACAGTAATAATTGGACACCCTTTTAAGGGCCTTTGAGTAGCTGATAAGTATTAGCTGGGTGGTGGCAGTAATTACTACCATACAGTCTGGGTAAAAGGGGCAAAGCTGGAGAACCTGTGCCAGCCTTCCCCAGGAGCGTCTGTGTGGTTGTATAAACTCTCATCTCAAAGTGCGTGTGTGTCAGCTACTTGGGCAGGGACACGAAGCACTGGTTGGACAGAGAGGGTGCTGAAGATTTTAGCTTGCCCAGCTAGGCTGAGATCTGGACCCTATAGCTGTGCCAGTGGGGAGTTTTATTGGGAAACTGGGGAGCAAGGGAGCGACCAGCCCCAGACTGACTGTGATCTCGGTGTGCTCTTAAGGGAAACGGAACTTTACTGTGTGTATTTGTTACCCTTTCCTCATACACGAGACACCCTTTCTGGTGTTGGTGATGAGGATTGAGGCTCCTTGATTGCTGGGCCAGGGCACAGGCGTCACGAGGGGTTAGAAGCAAGTAAAGGGATTAGGACTATGTCACGGTTGCAATAAAACATTTGTACTGGGATATTAAGACACATTCATTCGAATTTTATAAAATATTTCTTGGCAGCATTGCAAATGTGTGCAGGAATGGAATTCTCCACTTCTGGTCCCATTTGTGGTGGTGGGGAGGACTTTCCATGGTGCACAGGAGGAATGGAGATTCTTTAGAGTGATATTGAGCTGTGGTTTTATACTCTGAATACAGACTGAAGAGAATAGAGTTACATTGAGACAGGAGGGTACAGAAGAGGACAGTGTACCTTTTTGTAATTGTTAGTGTAATCAGCTTTGGAAAAACTGCAGCAGTGAGTTCAGTGATCAATTCTATGTTCAGGCAAATTTTATTACAGCTTTTTTTTTTTTTTTTTTTTAATAATGTGAATATTGCATGGTTTCTAAAAGTGAAGGAGTACTGTAGGAATGGCAGTAGGATAGGTTTAACAAAAGCATGTCTAAATTCTAGTCCAAGATGGATGGTTAGTTTGTAGGAGGGAGAGATGCATCCCTCTAGACTCTCACCTTCTTTAAGACAGGGGAAGGGGGTATACTGATGAGCTTCAACTTACTCATCAAGATCTAACATTATGGGTAGAACATAACTTGCATACCAAACATGACAAGTTCCATCCTCATTAACATCTTGGCAGAGATCCAAGCTTATCCTACTAGGTGGTCCTAACCTGGTATCAAAAATCTGTCAGGTAGTCTAATATGGCTTGTGCTGGAGTAGTAGAAGATGCTAAGGTTTTTGAATTATGCGTACAGAAAAACACATCCTTTTATTTTTACATTTTTATAATGTTTGCTATGGTTCCCTGGCCATTACTGGAAGTAGCATAACCATGCAGCCAAGTGAAAGGAATGAAAGTCTGGGTAAGGCTTGCCAGACGGCTTTGTTAAGAGGTTTCTGAAGGGTCTCACACATAGAACCTTCTCCAGAAAATGAGGCCAAAGCAGATGGAAACAAACTTATCAAGGCCAATATGGAGATACAAGAATGACCTTGGACTTGTTCAACAATGTTTTCTAAATTAATTTCAGCACCAGAGAAACAGGAGAAAGTGTAAAGTTGTCATAGGAGTCAATTCTGGACAACTGCATCTCTGGGACATTCTCCCGGAGTAGAGATGACACATTAAAAGTTGCTGCATTTGTCACTGGTTAGAAATGCAAAGAGGTCATAGCAAGGGTTGTCTCAGTTATGGAAGATCATCTGCACCACTGGACTTGCTTATGAACTAACTACATATATAGCATTGGTAAATAATGGCTCAGCCGGAGCACAAAGGAATGGGCTTCTAGAAAGCTGTTCCTTGACATACCCTATTTCCCATAACCTCACTGTTTCTCAAAAGCAAGAGAAGGAGCAAGGTCCTCCTTGCTTGTTCATATACCAAATCACAGCCATGTGGTTGATGTGGAGGGCTACAGCATCTTTGGACAGGGAGTCCTGAACAGTTGTTCTCATCTCTAAAATGCTGATGTGCAGACTGGCCTCTGCTTGTGGCCACACTCCTTGGACTGTAAGCCCTAGATAAATTCCCCCTTACCCTATGGCAGACACATCAATAATGACTGCCACAAGAGGGGCAGGGATTAAGAAGGGACTACCCAGAGTATGGTTTGAAGTGTGTATTAACCATCCCAAGTGAAATATGCAAATTTTGGCCATCGTTACCAGTTGTGACATGGGATCTTTCAACTGATTCCACTGAAATGTTATTGTCCACAGCAATACTCATGTAACACCTGGCCAGTGGATCCATATCAATAGTCACTGTCATGTAGGGTTACCACTTGTCCCATTTTGACAAGGACAGTCCCTCTTTGGGCAGTTGTGTCCTGCAAAACAATTGTAAAAATGGCAAATGTCCTGAGAATTTATAACAAAATTATTTCCTATATTTTATGCGATAGTTACATTAAACAGTTATTCTGTATCTGAAACACCTAAATGTTCTAAGAAAACTGAACAACTAAAATGCTACAAGAATAAGTTTTTATTTAGGCAAAAAAGTGAAATTCTGTCCTTTGTACTGACTGTGGGTATGTTTCAGCCTGCAAAATCTGACTTTTGTACCACAAATGTCCCACTTTGGACATTTGAAAAGGTGGCAACCCTACTGCCATGAGACCCATGGCTTACAGGCATCTGGAACAGAGATCAAATGGGTATGTATGACCCAATTCACAATTTGAAAGGAACCCATCTGACAGAAGAGCTCTGCAGGACAGTGTCCAGAGTCCACCTGATGACCAACCACACAGACAACCAAAGAGAAAAAGAGAGACAGACACAGTTGGGCAAGGCTTCAGGAATTAGACTGCAAGAGAGGGATTCAATATTACTTGGTTCCATGATTTGTTACAACCTCTAGACAATCATTCTAAATATTGATGTAGCCATAGCAGTCCGTCCCAGAGCCCTGAATATTCCTCAGTCATTAGTCACATTAGAACTATAACCCTCATGTCACATTTCCAGTGATAGCTGTCTTACAGAATGAGCTAGACACTATAAAGTGCATTGAAAGAAGACATGAAGTTTAATTTGGAGTTTCAGATGTAACATTAATCACAAGCATTGTGAAGTGGTCATCTGATAATTCTGTATATGGTGCTGCAAGGGCAAAAAGCACCAGCACAGAACTTTGCAAAATGCAGAGGTGAAGTGTCCATAATTCAAACAAAGATATACTGCAAGAAAAATCTCTCTCAGACATCAACAAGGATTTCAAACTGCAGTAAATTACAAAAGACTGCAAATGACAACAAACTGACTACAAAGCAAATAAATACATATGAAAATTGTTTTTACTGTACAGAAACTGAAAATAAAGAGGCTGAACTCTGAAATGTAACATTAAGAAAGGTGAATCAAAGGAATGCCAAGACCAGAAGAGGAGGAACAGGGAAGTACAGTAGAAAAAAGGCAGTTAAGCACAACAATTAGTTGGAGCAAATGTGCTGTAGGTTACTATGTAATTTGGCTAGAGATGAGCATAAGAAAATTTTAAAAAAGCATCACTTTTCACAACTTTTCTTCACAAAACGTCAAGAAATAAAGAAAAAAAAAACATGAGGCCATTTCTCTAATTCTAGAGGAAGTACAGAAAAAAAAACATCTGTAGAGTAAGCTTGTTAGCAGACCATTGTGGGTAAAATGGGAGGGTATGGAAGCTTGGAAAAAATCCCAGACGTTCAGCTGACTAAAGGCCTCCAACTCTTAGTCCTCAGTGTTGACAAGGATGGACTTCCTTACCTCAGATATAGTTAAAGAAGTTAATGCAGTTGTTCCAAAAAATCAAAGGTGTGTAGTTTACACTTACAATTAAGTATTTTGGGGGTTTAAAAGAAGGTGCACTTAGCTTTAGTGGAATTTAGTACATGCATACAATTAAGTATTTTGGGGGTTTAAAAGAAGGTGCACTTAGCTTTAGTGGAATTTAGTACATGCATACAGTCCATTACATTTCTCCTATACAGGAGTCTGTACTGGTACCTTCTTTTGAGTGGAAGATCATTGTCGGCCATGCATGTTTTTTTTTTTTTTGAGAGCAGGAAGACAAGATGTGAAATAGTTTTATGTACAAGAATAAGAAAAGGCCCCAAGGATTGCTAAATTACAAAGTAGTAGAAGTGGATTCCACAGGGCAGCAGACAGAAATTAGCTGACTAAGCATACAGTCTTTGAACCAGGCAACTGCAGACTAAGGGTACATGAATTCAAAGAGTTGGATGGACGTAATGAGCAATCAAAAAAACTGAATGCCCTGACAATATCCATAAATACATGTGTAGGTAAGCCCTTTCCCATGTCAGAAAGTCAGTAGCCATGTACAAGGTTATATTTACGTAGGAGGAGGAGGGGAGAAGACCATTAGAGTAACAGCATGGAAGAGCAGACTGAAAAATTAATATAAAAAACAAGTTCACCATAAACACCTTAGAAAAATAGCAGAAGGTCCACTACCCAATAATGCTGTAGGAGAAGAAAGTCTTTACCATCAAGAATGGGAATAATAAAGATGTTTTTTCCTTAGTGGAAGAACAATGTCAGCTTGAAGTTAATTATTAAAACTGAAGCTTTTTGATGAATTCCGAGTGAAGGACAGGCACTGGGAATTTTATTTAAAAAAAATGTATGTATGGAGTTACAGTGCTTTGGAAGAGACATCTCTGAAATTACAAGTAGGGTTGAGGTTGTGTAACCTGAGAATTTGTCTGGGAAAGATGAAACGTGGAAAAGGGGAAGAATAAGTACTAAAAAAGCCTTTTTAAGATACCTGCCTTAAGTGCGTGTTACAAGGAATACGTGTGTTGTTTTGGTTGATTTTTTTATTTTTTTAGAGCTGTTTAGGGGTGCAGGAGAAAAACTGTATACTTGAGTTAAGTGGCTTTGGCAGACATAATGGCAATTCTAACTTCTTATGGTGAAGAAATGAGACAGTTCTGAGCCCCCTTCCCAAAAACAGGAACTCCTTGTCCATTAATTAAACCATTAAATAGAAAATATTTTACAGCTAAACAAAATTAAGTAAAATAAAATAAAAAACAGAGTTTTGTCTCCTCCAAGGGGTTTTAACAGCCTTTAGAGCAGTTCTTGATACAGCAGTTCACACAGTAACAGTGGCATTAGAATCCAATGACCCCCTGCAATTTCCTGAAAGGCATAACTCTAGGGGATCACATGGTCATAATGGCTCATAGCAGCTCTATTTTCAGAGTTCACGAACAATTTTATTCAGAACTACTCGCTGAGCTATGGGGGACTCCCACTGCATACAAGATATTGCATTTAATATTTTAGTATACAATATTTTACTTATTTGAAGGTTGCAGTTCTTTCAAACACCGATATTGATTTACTACAGAATGCATTAGATGCTGTCGTCAGGACAGAGTGTAACAGTGAAGGAATGGAGCAGCTGCACAACACAAGTAAAAAGGTTTATAAAAAAAAAAAAAAAAAAAAAAAAAAAAGCGATTTGCCACAGTGTTTAACAATTTTATTAATTTACCAATTAAATGTTACTGTCAGGTGACATCAAGTCTTCTCTACCTATTATCCAGTTTTCTTGTTAACTAGTAACATTTTGCCATTACTACCAATGTCATGCCTGAAAAGGATCACTGGAGCAGTGTACTTAACCAATTATAAAATGCAAAAATTAAATGAACTGATTGAAAAATTAAACTGAATAAAATAAATTAAATCAATATTTCTGAAGAGAATACTTTGTTCTAGACATCTGCAGTCAATCTACTTTGCTTGGACATTTCTTAAGAGCATCAGTACAAATAACTTGCGCATTTATCCCTGTGTTGTCAAGTATAACAATCAGATACTTTGTATTTAAGAGTCAGTGCCCTATCAATCATGGCATTATAATGTAATGTTAGGGGAGTAAAACTGCGCTGTTTAGTTGTGGTGAGGGAGTGAACGAGTTGACACTATTGATAGTTTCTCTTTTTTAGTTCTTAGTGACCTTGAAATATTGATACTACAGGGTAGTGAGGTGGGGGTGCATCAAAAATAGTTATGCTTTTTGTAGGTCTTGAACTGTGTGACTTTAGGGAAAATGCAAATCTTGCACACAGAGACACAGATCCATTGAAACGTCTTCCCTTCTTGCATTGCTAGTGTGATCCTGGTGTTGGCTGTATTTAACTAAAGGGGTGTGGGTTAAGCTTCCATGTGTTAAGGTTTGGATCAGGGTCATATCAATGCAGAAAAGAAACCCCAGTCAAGGTTTTCAATAAAAAGTGTGCAGCAAAAAAAAAACACCCACATTTTGCTAACACTGACATTTTCTCATGAATATATTTCTGTAACAAAAATGAATGCCTGGGAACTATTACGGCATCTTTTCCTTGAAAACAGAAATCGATCGCAATGCATGCACTCAGCCCCAACACACTACCAAGCAAACTTTAGCACCATTTACACAAATTTGAACTACTCCAAAATTTAAAAAAAAATTATAAAATTCATACCCACTTATTAAAGGCAAGATTTTCACCTTAAAGACAAATACATATTATATATGCAGACACGCACGCGTGCGTACACACACGCATGATATATATATATATATATATATATATATATATATATATATATATATATATATATATATATATATATATACACACACATATACACACACACACACTGTATATACAATAAGCATTTAACAGCCAAAGGAATGGAGCCCTGACCAATAACATTCTAGTGTCATACTGATGCTTTTCACGTGCAGTAAGTCACACCCAGCCTCTCTCTAAAATAACTAGTATGTGGATGTGAGAAATTCCAGGAAATTGTCTCTACAAAAGAGAGAGACTCTGGGTGTAAAGACGAGACGCATGTTATAATAAAATTGCTAAATTCGCTACAAATTCCAAACATGTCTCCAATCATTATACTGCTCTACACTCCCTACAATGGCTACAGCTACGAAATTACGTCATCCGCAACTAACCACAGCTCACAAACTTATATTTAACCCTTCTGATTGTCCTGCCCTCAGCTCCATATTAATCGGCTAGCCCCCCCCCACCCCCCACCAAACAGGCCCCTTTGATCAGAGCATCGGCAACAACTTCTTTACTCTTACTCTTTAGCCCAGTGCTGGAATGGTCTACCATTATTCATTAGAGCCCAGTTTAAAGCTGCTCTACATACACACACACAGACACACACAGACACACACAGACACACACAGACACACACAGACACACACAGACACACACAGACACACACAGACACACACAGACACACACATACTTGCAGTCAGCCTCCCTGAAATTCTAACTACTAATGTTAATATTTTCTTACTTTTGTGCTAATTTGCCAAAATATCCAGTATGCTGTAATCATCTTTCAATTCCTATGCTCTAAGATGTAAATCTTTGAGATATCAATTAACTAGTCTTGCCACTGAATTACTCTACTGTTTGTAACTTTGCATGCTAAAGTGCTTTCTAATTGTACAATACTTGTGCTTTGTATAGTACACAGTAGCTTTTCTCCCCAGGCCTCCACTGAAAATGGGCTCTGAATGGCCCACTGGACTTTCCTGGTCAACAAAACTGCAAACAAACAAATAGATAAATAAACAAACGAACACTTCCAAACCATTCTGTTTTCAACAAGGTACCTTTGAGAATGTAGAGGATACTGCTTTTACCTTGGAAGCAAGCAGTGAAAGTGAAATGCACACAAGGCAGAGGTACACAGACAGCACATTTATCAGGCAAGTATGAAGAACTTCTAGAACTAGAGACTCTAGCTAAAGTAATGCCAATTACCAATGACAAAAGAGTAAAGACGTGTCTGACACACTAGCAATGCATGAAAAAGTAGCTACTGAGGAAACATGATAATGAAACAATGGCATGAGTAAAATCAATAAGGAAATAAATCAGTCTTACTTTCCTTTAAGGGAAAAGTAAAACTAGTTGCGTCCAAGACTTGGTGCTCAGAATTTCAACAAAATGGTTCTGAATCGACTGAGAAGACAAATGCCTGACAGGCTATAGGAATCATATCTGGGAAAAGTAAATGCAGAGAGAGCACGAGAGACATTTACCAGATAGAAAGTAACCTCATAATAAACATGACAAAAGATGTGCCATCTGCAATGCATACACAGCAGCTACCCAGTGAATACTTTGTTTTTTTTCTATAAGATTTTTTCCACAGTTACCTGCCAACTATCGGCTCTCCCATTTCCTGACAGACCTGTTTGTTTTTTCTTTGGGCAACAGCCAGCCATCATCCAAGGCAGCAGTTATGGGGGTGCTTATTTCTGATTTAACCACTCCTTTGTGGGGATTCCCATGACCTGCACAGTTGCAAGACTCACGAGGCCTTCCTTGTGTGGGTGTTCATATCAGCACACCTATGAAGCAGAAGCTTGGTAAGCCACAAAACACACCTGGGATGCTTCCATGTCTACCACTCCTCCTCACAGGGGCACTATGGCACCTCATGATCCAGACTGCCCCATCCTCCAAGGATATGTTTTGCCATCCTCCCCGGCTCCCAAGTTGTTAATTAAATCTTGGTCAGAGTGCCCCATCCGCCAAGGATATGTTTTGCCCATCTTCCCCGGCTCCCAAGTTGTTAATCAAATCTTGGTCATCTCTGACACAGTCAGGGCTTTATACCTCTTCACCATGCAGCAAACACCCAATCCAAAGAAAGCCACATCTTGCACAATACCAGATAGTCAAGTGAGTCAAACGATAACTTGTTCCATATCAAAGAACTTAAGAAATTTATAGGACTGAATAATCATTCTAAGTTCTCAGAAGTAAATCAAACTGACAGACACAACAAGTCAGTGTGAGCAGTACTTCTTTCGGCTTTTCCCGGTTAGGGATCGCCACAGCAGATCACCTGTCCACTCATGACTGGCAATGGAGTTTTACGGTGTCGAGTTGCCAGCCTGGCACCCAACCTTCCACAAGACACACACACACACACACACACACACACACACACACGGCCAATTTAGCATGTCCAATTAACCTACAGCATGTCTTTGGAATGTGGGAGGAAACCGGAGCACCTGGAGGAAACCCACGCAGCCACAGGGGAGGACATGCAGACTCCGCACAGAAGGCACCCCAGCCGAGGATCGAACCAGAGAACCTCTTGCTATGAGGCGACAACGCTAACCGCTGCACCACCATGGCCGCCCTCGGTGTAAGCAGTACATGAAACTATATTCGAGACATGGGCTCCCTGATATTGTCCTGTCTAACAATGGTCTACTACACAGAAGTCAGGAATTTAAAAGATCTGTGTGTGAACAAGATGTTCAGACATATGCTGTGCAGTCCACACTATCTGCAATCAAATGATCAAGCAGACACAGCTAAACAGTAAAGAATCTTATGATAGAGTAACAGAAAGTTATGGGGAAAGTCATCATGTAATTTTGGAGTAAGGACTACACCACTGCAAAGCTGAAATGATATCTACCCCCTGACCTGTCCTAATTATACACATCAAATCTGATATTGCCTACAGTGGGAAAAGGGCATATTCCCCAACCCAACTGTACTAAAATTTCACTGTGAAAAAAAATAGTACTTTTCAATCAACTGATTTGTGATCAGCTATACAGACTTTTTCATCTACTGACAAGTTCTGCATCCACATTATATTGTTTTAAATACATGCATATATATTTATATATACATGCATAATATTTATATATACATATAAAAATACAAGCAGAGACACGAGCACACAGACAACTGCTGTTTTGTCCTGGGCAACTGTACCACTGTGTGTGCATGCATACACAAATGACTGGATAATGTCACATAGCTGAATTTTTGCCAGTGTCGTTCCTCTTCTCCCAACAATGCTCAACCCCAGCCACTCACTCTGGTTTACTTAACAAGATCAACACAGTAACTACTTCTCAATGAAAATCACTCCTCCATTACCCTACCTCCTTACTTTCAGAGGCTATACATTTTAATAACTACAAGAAACCTTAAACACTTCCTATAACCCCCCTCCCCCATCATGCAAGAAGATAAACCTGGGGATTCAGGAAGAACCCCACCCCAGAGGTAAGAGCGGTAGCCAAAAGGGACAGTTTCCACAACACAGTGAAATGCTATTCTGAAACAAGTTAGCCACAATGAGGAAATACTGCATTACAGCTATCTGCAATTCTCTAGAATAGTCAATAATTATAGAGTGCAATTCAGCACTTTCCTGTAGTAACTATAAAACTCCCTTACCAGCCTCAGTAAGAAACTGAGATCCCTCATAAAATCCTCCAAAGCTAGTTACGAAAATAAAATTGCCAAAGATTCCAAAGACAACCACAAGGCATTCTAGAACTATGTCAAGAATCTAAATGGCAATGCTCAGATCTGCTCTGAGCTAAAACAGAATGGCATTAAATATACTGATCCCAAGGATATTGCCAATATCCTGGCAGATCGATTCAGTGCCAACTTCACCCCCCTCTCACCCCCTAAATGGCCCATCTCAATAGCGGAAGATTGCCAAATTCCGGTAATAATGGCCACACAGGTAAAAAACGCACTCTCCAAAGCTAAGAATACAGCATCCATGGGACTAAATGATATCCCGGGCTGTGTACTACATGAACTACAATATGAACTGGCACCTCACCTAAGTGTCATGTTTAATCATAGCCTCACCTCAGGTTTCGTGTCCACTGAGTTGTGTAGAGCTACAGTTATCCCACTCCACAAGGGAGGAACCACCTTGGATCCCAGAAACTACCGTCCCATCAGTCTGACGAGCCTTATCTGCAAGGCCATGGAGCGTATTATCATGGAACTTATAAACAAAGACTTTGGCAACCTTCAAACACTGGACCCTACCCAGTTTGGGTTCGTGAAGGGCAGATCTTGTCTGCTGAACCTGTTTGACTTCTTTGAATGAGTCTCCAGAGTCATAGACAAGGGTAAGGTGGTCCACACAGCCTATCTAGACCTTGCCAAGGCCTTTGACACCATCCCCCACTCTGGAATCATAGATAGACTTACTAAACTGGGCATTAATCCCTACATCAACCAATGGGTTGCTAACTGGCTTACTGATCGATCCCACACTGTAAAAGTAGCCGACTCCAAATCCAGCTCCAGAGAAGTGACAAGTGGAGTACCTCAGGGTTCAGTCCTGGGACCGCTCTTGTTTGGCATCTACTTCTCTGAAGTACAGGCCAACACTAAGGGACTCTGGCTAACAAAGTTCGCAGATGACTGCAAACTGGGAGCCATTATTGAATCCCCAAATGATGTGGATACTCTACAAAAGGGCCTTACAGAAACAGATGCTTGGTGCCAGAGCCATGGGCTCAAGCTCAATGCCAAGAAATGTATAGTTATCCCCTTTGGTAAAAACATGTACCCGTGAATTACCATATAGGTGGCAGTAAACTAAACACCGAAAGTGTGATAAGAGATTTAGGGACACAGGTGGACAGTGGTCTCACCTTCGATAACCACATCGTCACAACAGTCAGGAAATCCTTCTATGTGGCACACCTCATCACTAAGGGCTTTTCATCCAGAAAAAAGGAGGTCATTGTCCCACTGTACTCATCCCTCATTAGACCCATTATAGAATACAACGCCCCGTTTGGTATGTACCTCTCAAGGCATCTGCAACAACTGGAAAGGCCGCAGAAATATCTCACTAAAAGAATCACAGGCTTAAAGCAGATGCCCTACGCTGACAGCCTTAAAAAAACTCCAGCTATACTCTGTCACATATAGTCTACTCGGAGGCGATCTCTGCTTAACATACAAGGCCATGCCAAACCCAGAGCTGTTGGACATGCTACACTTAAATAATTCCCAATCCCTCAGAGCCACACGCTCCAGGGATCTAAACCTTGTCATCATAATAAACAAAACATGCTGGAGGGATAGGTTCCTGACCCAGAGACTCCCCAGACTCTGGAATAGATTGCCCATACATGTCAAGCAGAGTGCCCCTTTGGCACTCTTCAAAAGGAACCTTGATGATTGGATGGGAGAAAGGAAATTCACCCCGGGGATCACGTCAGCCGCCCTGCTAGACAGGGGTACAGGGAAGTAAATACTGTGGGAAGAAATAGCCAGGGAATTGTTATGGCTAGGCTTGTATAGGCCCTAGGGCTGATAGCCTAGTACCAACCTATGACTGGTGGCCCATGTGCTGCAATAGCACAGCCCCCCCCCCTTCCATCATTCACTCCCTCTTCTTACCTGCCTCTGAGTTAACAGGACATTCACGGTCCCTTATTTTTGTCTCTGCCCTCATAAATCACAGATCCTTATTCAATAATAAGACAGAGTTTCATACTTCTTATTGGTTGCACAGTGCTCTGTGATGAGATACCTGCTGTTGTACTCATTTTTTATGCAAGTCCCAGTAATAGCTTAAAACTTCTCCATGAATTTATCTAGGTCCTCCTAGCCAGGTCACACAGCTCCCCCAAACATACAGACACCTCCATCCCTCTCAAACTGTCCCTGATTTTACTGACTATCCCTGCTGTTGCCCCATATATGCACTATTCCTTACAGCACATAGACCACTGCAATCACTGAATAATATCAGGCATTAGAGTTTCATACTTCTTATAGTGGAAAAAATACCCTCTTACACAAATTAATCAGTTAGCACAAAGGGTAAAGGCTCCTACTTAAGCTGCTTTCTGCGTCACAGGTGCAGGATTCTTACTTTTTTTTTTTTTTTTTTTTTTTTTTTACTTTCCAAAGACTTAAAGTAATATTTTAGAAGTATTCCTGGTGTCTAGTGGTTAAGCAGAGGACTAACCAGCTGTGTAGGAGTGCCGAGGTACAGGCTTTGAATCTTTTTAAATGCCTTTAAGATATACAGATTGTCCCTTGTGTCTAATCACGCCAGACCACATCTTTTGTGCTGTAAAACATTGTACTATTATTTTAAAAACACAATATAAAGAGTTATTTCCACTGACTAGTGTCTCTCTGTAGTCTGAGTGCAGAGGTGGGACAATCCCCCCAACCCTATTGCACTCGGACTCACTCACCCACCCATATACACACACACTTTTCCTACTGATCCCCTGACTATCCCCCCTACTGTGTCCACCAGAGGCATGTGCATGTAGACACACACACACACACACACACACACACACACACACACACACACACACACACACACGAGGCCACTCATTCCTCTGCATATACTCTCACATGCAGTCACACACACACACACGCAACTCAAAGATGATCTCACCCACTGGAAACAATGGGTTTCAGGTACACCACTGTGATAACAGAAAAAAACCTTCAAAACTGACAAAGGAACCTTGTGCTAAAAAACAAGTAGGCCAAAAAACAAAAAAGCACAAAGGTTCACACGGCAGGCCAAAACTCACAATAGAACTTTTTTCAATAGTAAGGTAAGCACTTTCATGGACATCATCCACTTCATGGTCTGATGAAGCGGAGGATATCCGTGAAAGCGCTTACCTTACTATTGAATAAAGTTATATTTGTGAGTTTCCTTCTGTCTTGTGAACTTTTGTGCTTTTTTGTTTTTCACACCAGTGTGACATGGTTGTAAAATGGTAACTGCGAGGTGTAGACCTGGCTTGCACCTTGCACTAACCTTTCTGAATTGTCCCCATAGTATCAATGCAATGCCAAGTACTGATACACTCTTAATGAGCGTAACATCACACATCTTACCATACCAGCCTGCCTCACAATCTACCAGAGAGATACGTTTTACAATACAATAAACAAATCCGTACAAAATCAATATTAAAACTACAACAGCTGCAGAATTATATTTACCAAATGCACTTAAATACATGTACTCAACAGATTTAAGAGATGAAAGCAATACCATATCTATCACATCCTTACTCTCTTAACTTGTTAAGATACGTAACCAAACCCAAACCCTTGCAGAAATAAGTCTACCTCACAGATCCAAACAACAGATCAGTTTAAAAAGCAATGGTGTAAAACTCGTCCAGGGCAAAATCCAATAAAATAAATTCTTAGCTATCACATTTTAGCTTGACATACTTGCCATAATAGAAACACGGCTTAACCCAAACATAGAAGACACAGCCATTCTCCCACAAAGATAGAACACAGTACAGCTCAATTGGATTAGTCTATAAACTGGGGGTACTTACGCAGAACACCTAAATTTATCTGAAATAAACATAATACCTGTACAAAGGCCGACTTACTGACAACCACTCTAAAGCTGTGTACAAACAAGACAGTAAACTTGTACCATGTATACTCACCCATGAATACAAACTCTTAACACTCACATCCTATAAAATGCTCTCACTTGGATCACCTCAAACATAAAACATGACTTCATAATATTAGGCAGCATTAAATCTGGAACAGAAATAGGGCTGATGCTAACCAATTTAAATATCAATTTTTATATAAACTGTCACAGCTACTAACTTCCCCCATCAGGATAAAGAACATAAAAAGAAAGCCTTCACTGGCTTCTAACAAAACCCCTCCATAACCACATCAGCAATTTGGCTTGACACTAAGTGACCAACACCCAAGCTATGTTGTCATAAAACACACCAAACTCATGAGAAAATTTCAAAATTTTAACAAAAAACACTGACTACTGAGAAGTTGCAGCTGAAAGCCACGAACTTCCCTTCCTCCTGTAGTAACAGTTACTTATACTAATAATCCACTCTTTCAGACACTACACACACATTAGCTGCCGTATGACACAAGAAGAGCATTCAACAGTCTCACAGATGACTCAGAACACAAAACCAAAAATTATCTCAGAGAATGCCTGGAGTACACGGGTGTCCTCCAAAACATCCCAAACTCATCAACAATAAAAGCAACTGAAAAGAATTAAGAAAAATTATAACCACTACTAAAAAAACAGAACAAAAAAAAAAAATCACAAAAATCAATACCTAACTAAAACTTGGTAAGAATCCGTCAGCTATCCCTCTCCCCAACAAATCCAGCCATCACATTGTGTTGTGATGTGGCAGTACTAAAATTGGAGTTGAGGGTACAGGCAAAGAATTACTGTTTCAGTATCACTGGTATCCAAGAAAACGATATAAACAATTACTTAAGGTCCAGGGAGTCCAGGCACACGGGTGTCGGTGTTACCACAGCAAACTCACTAGCAACTTCCACGCTGCAAAAGATGAATCAACTCACAGCAATAATGGACGGTTTATTCTTCAGGTATATACACACAAACAGCAGCACAAACACGAATTCAAACAGCAGCTCAAAAACGAATTAACCCGGGTTTCGTCCGATGTGACGAACTTCTTCAGAATACTGTTTCAGTATCAATTCAGCATTTAACTTCCTCAGCCTCCCTCTTCTGCACTGCATTACAAACCAATCTCATTACAAATAAATAAATAAAAACAAATAAATATGCAAACAAATCATAGCCCTAAGCTAAACATGTTACCACAGGATTTCCTCCAGATTGTAGATTAAAATCAACTGCATATACAGTATCAGTTTTAATAAATGGATCCATAAGAGAGAAAAGTACAGTTTTGTACCTACCATAAATGTAGATGTTCGAGTGTATACACTGCTGCAGTCATTACACTTGGGTTATCCTGCAGTCAGGCAGTCCCTCAGTCGGCCCGTGTTCCAAAGTCTTGGTCCGGCGTCAGTTGCTGTCGCTTCTTCCCTGACGTCAGTGTGCCAGGGGTATACAAGATGCAGCAGACGCCATTTTCTTCAGTTTTTCTTGCCCCAGATGTCAGGTGCCCCCAAAAAGGTAGGCAATGTAAATTGCTAATAAAACATACATAAGAAAAGCAAACAACAACTTTCAGTTACCAGCAAATACTCCCCATAGGTAGTAAAGGGTAGAAGACATAGGTACGTACCAGCAAGTAAGAGGGGAAGGAGGGAGGGTAACCTGGACTGCAGCAGTGTATACACTTGAACATCTACATTTATGGTAGGTACAAAACTGCACTATGTTCATCGTGTTACACTGCTGCAGTCATTACACTTGGGTAGAATCCCAAAGCTGAGGAAGGGTGGCTGGTTCTATAAGGCATTAGGGGTGGCTATAAGGCCCTGCAGCACTGCAGTGGCAAAGCCAGCTCTGGATTTAGAGTAAAGAGGCAGATGGAAATGCTTGGTGAAGGTATGCACAGAACTCCATGTTGCTGCTTCCAAAATGTCCTTGGTAGGTACTCTTCTGAGGTAGGCAGTTGAAGTGGCTGTTGCCCTGGTGGAATGAGACCTAATGCTGTTAGGTACAGTTTTCCCATGGTGTGTATAGCAGAAACGTATACAGTGCCCTATCCATTTTGAAATGGTCCGTTTTGAAATGGCTTTTCCTTGTGTTCCTGCAGCATATGCTACAAACAATTGCTCAGTTTTCCTGAAAGCTTTCGTTTTGTCCAAGTAGAAGCGTAACTGCCTGTGTATGTCCAACGAATGCAGTAGTCTCTCCCCTTTATTCTGTGGATTTGGATAAAAATTTGGCAAGTGAATAGTTTGGTTTAGAGCCACACTTGAAACCACCTTTGGCATAAAAGTAGGGTTTGTTCTTAAAGACACCCTGTCTTGGTGGAAAATAATGAAAGGTTCCACTGCCATTAGTGCCTGTAATTCTGAAACTCTTCATGCTGAGGTTATTGCCAGGAGCAGAGCAGTTTTCCAAGAGACATATTTTAAGTCTGCTGAGTTA
Organism: Protopterus annectens; assembly: GCF_019279795.1. Lineage (NCBI taxonomy): Eukaryota > Metazoa > Chordata > Ceratodontiformes > Protopteridae > Protopterus > Protopterus annectens. Next base: position 1,047,700,064 of record NC_056747.1, read on the forward strand.
GCTGGCTCAAAAGGAGGTAAAGTTAATTTTTCCAAGACGGAGTTGAGGTCCCAAGTTGGAGTTGGTGCTCTACGGGGTGGTCTTATGTTTTTAGCCCCTCTGAGGTACTGTTTTAGCAAAGGATTAGAAAAAATTGGTGGGTCTGTGTTGTAATGAGCAGAGATGGCAGAGGCATGGATCTTAATGGATGAAAAGGAGAGGCCTTTGTCCAGCATCTCAGTTAAGTATTGTAGTATCTGAGGAATATTTGGGACAAGAGGGTCAAGGCTGTGAGCCTGGTTCCAGGCGCAGAATCTCTTCCTTTTATCCGAATAGGCTTTTCTGGTACTATGCCTTCTGGCCTCCAGAATGACATCCATAACAGCTTTGGAGAGAGGCATTGTGTGCTTGACTAAGGAATCTGCCATGCAGCCAGGTTTAAAATCTTGAGCTGGCCGTGAAGTATCTGATTGTTTTGCTGAGTCAGAAGTTGTGGGATTTGAGGCAAAATCCATGGTGGACCTTGTGCTAAGTTCTTTAAGATTTGGTACCAGTGCTGGCGTGGTCAGTCTGGGGCAATCAGGATCATCTTTGGCTTTGCTTGTCTGGCTTTTATGAGTACCTTTGAAAGGAGAGGTAGTGGTGGGAAAGCGTATACTTGTAGGTTTTTCCAGCTGAATGAGAGGGCATCAACTTTCCATGCTTGTGGGTCGTAAGTCCTTTTGCAGAATTTCTGTAGCTGGCAATTCATTGGGGATGCAAACAGATCTATGTCCAGGCTCCACCATTATTGTGTTACCATCCTGAACATTTGTGGATGTAATTTCCACTGGTACGGATCCATGATGTTTCTGCTTAAGTCGTCTGCCAGTGTGTTTTTCTCTTCTGGCAGGAATTGTGCTTGCAGAAGAACTTGATAGGTTAGAGCTGTGTTCCACAAGGTCATGGCTTGTCTGCAGAGGGGATATGAATGAGTGCCCCCTTGCTTGTTTATGTACCACATAACTGTGGTGTTGTCTGTCTTTAGTAGTAGCTGTCCTGGATGCAGAAGGTCCTTGAAAGCTATAAGGGCATGTTGTACAGCTAGCATCTCTTTTTGATTGATGTGAAGATGCCTTTATTCTGCAGGTCACTTGCCCCGAATACAATTTCCTGCCATGTGTCTGTTGTCGGTGTTTGCCTGGCTGTGGGTTGAGTGAAAGGCTGTCCCTTGTGGAGGTGACAGGCTTGAGCCCACCATCGAAACTCCTGTTGAAGGCAAGGAATTAGTGGTATTACTGTTTCCAAACTGTGACAGTGTTGAGACCAGACACTCTTTAGGTACCACTGTAGTTTCCTCATATGCAGTCTGGCATATGGGATTAGTAGTATACAAGATGCCATGTAACCCAAGGCCTGCAGAATTTTTCTTGCAGGGAGTTGGGTCTTTGTTGCCATCAATTGGAAATATTGAGTTAGTTGTCCTTGCTTGTCTGGCATGAGATAAGCCATCTGGGCCATTGTATTTAAGCTGGCACCCAGGAATATTATCTCTTGTGAAGGCACTAGTTTTGACTTCTTTTCGTTTACTGTGTACCCTAGGTAAATTCGCAATCTTTTTACAAAACACCAGATGCTTTAGAAAAATGTATTTGCTCTCTGCTTGAATAAGGCAGTTGTCCAAGTAAAATGCAATTACCGGTGCCAGGCATTTTGTAAAGACCCTGGGCGCAGCAGATAAGCCAAAGGGCAGTGCAGAGAATTGGTAATGCATTGAACCTGCTAAGAATCTGAGATATCTTCTGCAATTTTATCTTGTAGGGACATGCAGGTATGCCTCCTTGAGGTCCAAAGATACGAGCAAAGCTTTCTTGCCCAGCATGGGAAGAAGAAGCTGCTGTAGTGTCAACATTTTGAATTTTGGAACATCCAAGTATTTAGAAAAGAAAGATCCAGAATGGGCTTCCAGGCTTTGTCCTTTCTGGGAACCAGAAAGAGTCTTGAGTAAAATCCTTGTCCTTGCTCCTGTGTTGGTACCTTCTGAATAGCTCTCATGTCCATGAGTGCTGTAATTTGTCTTTGAGCCTCTGCCCATTGATTTGGTGGCAGATTTGGCATTCCTTTTAACCTTGGCAGAGTGGGAAAATGGAACCTCTAACCTTGAGATACAATATTGAGAACCCATTTGTCTTTGGTGATCACATGCCAATTGTGACAGAAAAGTGCCAGCTTTGCCCCCAAGGGAGCTGCCAAGAGAGAAGCGTTTGGTAGCTGTAGTGGGTGGTAGCTGTAGTGGGAAGTCATTGGGTCTGTTTTTTATAAGGTTGAGGCCGGTCTTCCCCTTCTTTCTGGGTTGAAGCACCCCATTGTCGAGGTCTGTAAGTACCTTATGGTTGACCTCTGCCTCGTGGACAGCTGTATCTGCCCCTTTGAGGTCTGTCTGAAACTGGAAAGGACCAATTCTTTATCGGCCAATTTCTGCTAAACCAAGGAGGCTGAGCCTGTAAGAAATCTTTCACCGTTTGCAAAGATTTTGCTTTATCCTCCATTTTCTTTAATACCTCTTCTGCCTTAACTCCAAATAAAACATCCTGCTGCAAAGGTGCATCCAATAATTTTGCTTTAACATGATCTGGTAAAGTCTGCTCTTTTAACAAAGCACATCTTCTAATGACAGACCCTGTAACTGCTGCTCTACAGGAGGCCACTAATGAATCAAAACCACATTGCAAAGTATGTTTTCGCACTTGTTCAGCTGCAAGCAATAAATCTTGCATTTCCTTATAGTTAAGGAAGATCTGAATTTGGAAGCATTTTTTGTTTCAACTGAGACATCAAATATTGCTGATATTTAAGCATGTGCAACTGGCAATTTAAGCTCCTCATTGCTAAAGTTGCAGATGTATATACTTTCTTCCCCCATCTGTCTAATGCTCTGGAATCTGTCAGAGGGAACTGGATTTTTTGCTGTAGAGGCCTTAACCCCTTTGGGACCCTGGGAAATAGTTTCAGGGTCAGCAGCAGGGCTTTTATAAAGAAATTTGTGAGAGTCAGGGACTCTGTAGTATCCATCTGGCTTAACTGGAGTAGGAGGTAAAGAATCAGGATTTAAACTGGATTCAGAATACACATAATCCACAATATCTAACACTGGCGGAATAGCAAGGGGTCTGTGTTGAGGTAATAAGAGAAAATCTCCGAGCCTTTTCTTGGATTCTGAGTAATCCTGGCCCTCCCAATGGAAATGCTCCCTCATGGTATGTAAGGTTTCCCCAAAGGAGTAGTCCTCTGGTGGAGAGGCTGAAGGAATAGATTCCTCAGCATCAGAATCCTTATAAGGGGGTAAAGAGTATCCTTGGTGAATCTGAAGAAATGGACACCTGGTCGGATGAGCTCTAGTCTACATCTTGTCTAGGCCTTTTATCAGGAGGAAGGCGGGACCCCCTGATCAGAGTAATTAGGTCTTCGGCCATTTTGAGCATCTGTTTCTTAGGCATGGAGGCCTGTCCTGGTGATTGTTGAAGTGGTTTCTTTGTTTTTAAAGGGGTTTAAGATTTAGCAGAAGATTTAATGGTCAACTGAGTAGGTCTGAAAACACCCTCTGAAGCTGCGGGTTGTTCAGCTACTCCGGATCCCTCTGAAGGGTTAGTCTCCGTAGGCTGTAAATCTGGTGAATCCGAAGGCCCAGCCATCTCAACGTGGGAGTCAGAGGCGGCCTGTGGTTCTAAAGAAGCGGTCATCAGGGGCTGCGTAGGCGCCTCGCTGAAAACCAGAGAACCGGCGACTGGCGTAGAAGAGGCCTTGTCGTCAGTTTTGGACCTCGGATGCCTGTCCTTGTCTTTGCGCTTTTTGTGTATTCCGGTCATCGGCTTTTCCGATGGTATGATGTAATCGATTTTTCTGCCAAAATAATGTTGGGCAAAATCAAACAGACGTTTAATAGTGCGCTTGTTAAACCTAGCACAAAACCGACAACCAGTGACGTCGTGGTCTGGGCCTAGGCATGGGATACAATAAGAATGGAAATCCTTATGAAGTATTTGCTGCCCACAAGAAATACAATTATTAACTTTTACTGACATCGGTCTGAGGCAAGAAAAAGTTTCCCCACCGGGGTACTTAGCTTTGTAGAAGACTTCAGTTCTGGATTCAGAATGAAAATCTGCTTTTGTTTCGTGCACCGTGCGGCAAGAAAGACTGAAGAAAATGGCATCGGCCGCATCTTATATACCCCTGGCGCACTGACGTCAGGGAAGAAGCGACAGCAACAGACGCCGGACAAGACTTTGGAACTCGGGCCGACTGAGGGACTGCCCGATGGCAGGATAACCCAAGTGTAATGACTGCAGCAGTGTAACACGAACATCATGTCCCAAAACCATGAAAACAATCTCGTCACAACACGAAGGGGCAGCTCCAATGAACGTACTTCTACATACCCTTCTCAGTAGTGTCACCTCTCTCCAAAATTCGAAAGATGCAGTAACAACCAACCGGCAACAAACACTTCTCCCCTTCACAACCAAGACATTCACAACTGACACAGTGCTGAGACATTTACATTTCTTCAATGTAATCAATCAAAAGAGAAACCAAGGTCAGCTATTTAAATCCCTTTTCTGGGCCTCTCTATAGCATTCAATACTACCTCCCATCCTACCAAGACTAGGAAATCTCAGTATCAGTCAATTATCCACTGTACAGTTTTAAAGCTACTTTGAACAATAATCACAAAGTCAAACAGCAAAACTCCCACCCCACTTCCTTTCCAATTACTGTGGGGTACCACAAGTATCAGTACTAGGACCTCTCATTTTCAACAGTTTCATAAAATTATATGTACAATAGTGCTTAAATCATACAATACACAGATGACTCTACTAATTTTCTCAGCCAGTTCATACAGTGAAATTCAAGCTAAAGTACAGTTTTGTACCTACCATAAATGTAGATGTTCGAAGATCCACATTGCTGCAGTCATAACTTATGGGTAGTCCGGTAGTCCGCTGTCCTCGGTCGGCCCGAATACCAAAGTATTAGGCTGACGTCGGTCATGGGCGCTCAGATCTGACATCAGAGCGTCAGGGTATTAAAGCGCATGACCGACGTCTTATCCTCAGTCTTTTCTTGCCCCAGATGTCAGAAGGCCCTAAAAAGAAAGGCCATAGCCAAAAATAAAATACTTCCTAAAAGGCATGTACAAATAGCAGCTACCACCCAAGCCATACAACCATTCCTAACTACAGAGGGGAAGGAGGGAGGGTAAATTGGACTGCAGCAATGTGGATCTTCGAACATCTACATTTATGGTAGGTACAAAACTGTACTATGTTCTTCATCTCACATTGCTGCAGTCATAACTTATGGGTAGAATCCCAAAGCAGAGGTAAAGGGAGGCTGGCAAAATCATAAAGCATTGGGAGCTGCCAAAATGCCCTGTAAGATTGCAGTGGCAAATCCAGCCCTAGATTTGGAATAGAGAGGAAGATGGTAATGTTTAGAAAAAGTATGCACTGAACTCCAAGTAGCTGCTTCCAAAATATCTTTAGTAGCTACTCCCCTTAAAAAAGCAATAGAAGTGGCAGTAGCCCTAGTGGAGTGAGGTCTGATTCCAGCCGGAATCTCCTTACCATGATGAGAATAACAAAAAGCAATACAAAGACCAATCCACTTAGAAATAGTTTGTTTTGAAACAGGTTTCCCCTGAGAACCCAAAGCAAAAGAAACAAACAACTGCTGAGACTGTCTGAACCCTTTAGTCTTGCTCAAATAATAATGCAACTGCCTGTGAATATCCAAAGTGTGCAAAATTTTCTCCCCCTTATTTTGGGGATCTGCATAAAAAGTAGGCAAATGAATTGATTGGTTCAAGGCCACATTTGAAACCACTTTAGGCATAAAAGTAGGGTTAGTACGCAGAGATACCCTATCCTTATGAAAAATTAGGAAGGGTTCAACTGCCATAAGAGCCTGTAATTCAGAAACCCTTCTAGCAGACGTAACGGCCAACAAAAAAGCAGTCTTCCAAGACAAAAACTTTAACTCAGCAGTAGCTGCAGGTTCAAAAGGAGGTAAAGTAAGTTTTTCCAACACAAAATTGAGATCCCAGGCAGGAGTAGGAGCTCTACGTGGGGGTCTTATGTTCTTTGCCCCTCTAAGAAATTGCTTAAACAAAGGATGAGAGAATAATGGTGGGTCACAGCCATAGTGAGCAGAAATGGCTGCAGCATGGACTTTTAGAGGAGAAAGACAAACCCTTGTCTAATAATTCTGTAAGATATTGAAGAGAAACACTTAAATCAGGCCTGGAAACATCAAAGCTCTTTGTTTTGCTCCAAATTAAAAATCTCCTCCATTTATCAGCATAAACTTTCCTTGTACTAGGCCTTCTGGCCTCCAAAATAACATTCAAAACTTGTTCTGGAAGCTGCGACCCTCCAGGTTCTAGAACAGAATACGCCAGGCTGTTAGATGCAGGGACTGAATCCTGACATTGAGGAAATGATTGCCCTCCTGAGACAAAAGGCGCGGAATCGAAGGCAAAGGCCATGGAGGTTCCGTACTAAACTTCTCAGCAGAGGGTACCAGTGCTGTCGAGGCCAATCTGGAGCTATTAGAATCATGGAGGGCTTGTCTTGTCTGACCTTCAAGAGTACCTTGGGAGGAGAGGCAGAGGCGGAAAGGCATAGACGTGAAGATTGCTCCAACTGAATGATAGAGCATCCACTTTCCAAGCTGTGGGATGAAACATTTTGTGCAAAACTTTGGCAACTGGAAATTTAGTGGAGAAGCGAACAGATCTATGTCTGGAGTTCCCCATATCACTGTCAACTTTCAAATACATGAGGATCCAATTTCCACTCGTGGGGATCCACTATCTGTCTGCTCAAAACATCTGCTAAGGAGTTCTGTGCTCCTGGTAGAAACCTTGCCTGAAGATCGAGGTGTAAACTGAGAGCAGTCTCCCACAAAATCATTGCTTGCCTGCAAAGAGGGTACGAATGGGTTCCCCCTTGCTTGTTGATGTACCACATGACAGTTGTGTTGTCTGTTTGAATCAACACTTGCCCTGGGTGAAGTAAATCCTTGAAAGCCATCAATGCAAATTGGACTGCTAACATCTCCTTCAAGTTGATATGTAAATGTTGAAGTCTGGCAGGCCACATGTCTTGAACCCATTTTCCATTGAGGTGTGCTCCCCAAGCCTTGTCCGAGGCATCTGTCGTTAGAATCTGACTCGCCTCTGGTCGGGTCACAGAGAGTCCCTTGTTTAGGTGACATTCCTGAGCCCACCACAAAAATTCCTTTTGAATGCAAGGTATTATTTGAATGACAGTGTCCAGATCTTGGCAGTGTTGTGTCCATATATTTTTGAGATACCATTGTAGCTTCCTCATATGCAGTTTGGCATTGGGAAGCACCAGAATACAAGATGCCATGAACCCCAAGGCTTGAAGGACTGTCCTTGCAGTCAGCCTGGACCGTAGAGACAATTGATGGAAGTAAAGTGTTAGGTTCTTATGCTTGTCCGGGGTCAAAAAGGCCATCTGGGAAGCTGTATTCAGTCTCACATCCAAAAAGCACATTTCCTGAGAGGGTACTAGACTGGACTTTGTTTCGTTCACAGAATACCCTAGGCACCTTAACACTGCCATCACATACTGTAGATGATGAAGAAGTTCGCACTTGTCTTGAGCAAGAATCAGGCAATCGTCCAAATAAGGATAAATTTGTATTCCTCAACCTTAAGAATGCTATCACTGGAGCCAGAACTTTTGTGAACACCCTGGGCGCAGTAGATAAGCCAAAGGGCAATGCAGAGAACTGATAATGTAAAGTCCCAGCCCGAAAACGCAGGTATCTCCTGCAACTGGGCCTGATAGGAACATGAAGATAAGCCTCTTTGAGATCCAGAGTTACCATCCAGTGATCTTTGCCCAACAGAGGTAGAAGTTGTTGCAACGTCAACATTTTGAATTTTGGAATGTCCAGGTATGTGTTGAGGATAGATAAATCCAAAATCGGCCTCCAAGAGTTTCCTTTCTTTGGTACTAGAAACAGGCGAGAATAAAATCCTAGGCCCACTTCTGACAGCGGGACCTGCTGTATAGCCCCCATTTGAAGAAGTAAAGAAATCTGCTTGTGAGCCTCCACCCTTTGCTGAGGAGGAACGTCTGGCATGCCTTTGAGAGGAGGCAATGTATGGAAATAAAACTTGTAGCCTCGGTCTATAATGTCCAACACCCATTTGTCCTGGGTGACTAATAGCCAGTTTTGCTTGAAGAGTGCCAACTTTCCTCCCAAAGGAGCTGCCAGACAAGAAGAATCTGGCAGCTGAAGATGCAGGTCATTGGGCCTGTTTACGAAAGGACTGGCCCCTGCCCTCACCTGTAGATTGTGCAGGTGAACTCCATGTTCTAGGCCTGAAAGAACTCTGAGCTCTGCCCCTACCACGTCTAGATCTACCCCTAGACTGTAAATCAGAAGAAGGATAAGCCCATCCCTTAGTAGGCCAATTCCTGCTAAACTTAGGAGGCTGCACCTGCAAAAAATCTTTAACAGTCTGCATAGACTTAGCCTTGTCTTCCATTTCAGACTCCACAGGAGAACCAAACAAAACTTCAGACTGTAAAGGAGCATCCAAAATTCTAGTTTTAACATGCTCTGACAAATTTGGATCCTTAAGCCAGGCGTGCCTGCGAATAACTGAACCAGTGGCAGCCACCCTGGAAGAAGCCTGTAAAGCATCGAAACCACACTGCAAAGAATGCTTACCCACCTGTTCAGAGGCATGTACCAAATCCTGTAATTCCTTACACTCTATGCCCTCTGCCAAAGCATCCACTTTAGATTTTAGCTGAGTAAGGAGAAAATTCTGGTACTTCAACATATGAAACTGGCAATTCAAAGCCCTCATTGCTAAAGTGGAAGAGGTATACACTTTCTTACCCCATCTATCCAAAGCTCTAGCATCTTTATCCATAGGAACTGGATTCTTTACAACAGAAGCCCTGACACCCTTAGGTCCCTGGCTAATAGTTTCTGGGTCAGCCCTTAGACTCTTATACAAATATTTATGAGCCTCAGGCACTCTGTAATACCTGTCTGGCTTAACTGGCGCAGGAGGCAGAGTCTGGATTAAGGGAAGCCTCGGAGAAAACGTCTTGAACAACATCCAAAACAGGAGGCATAGCCAAGGGCCTATGCTGTGGTAAAAACAAAAATTCCCTAAGCCTCTTTCGGGAATCTGAGAAATCCTGACCTTCCCATTTAAAATGCTCCCTCATAGAATGCAGGGTTTCTGAAAAAGAAAAATCCTCTGGAGGAGAAGCAGAAGGAGTGGAATCCTCTGCGTCTGAATCAGAATAAGGAGGAAAATCCTGAATGTCTTCAGCCGAAGACTCTGAAGTCTGCTCCAAACTTTCCACCTCTGGCTCCACCCTAGGCCTCCTACCAGGAGGGGGCATAGAACCTCTGATTAAAGAAATTAAATCTTCTGCCATTTTAAGCATGTGTTTTTTAGGTACAGAACCTGCAGAACTAGGACTGACACCCGTGGAAGGCAAACCAGGCCTGCCTTTGGAAGGAGCTTTAGAGACAGAAGGAGAAGGCCTAACCACCTTAGGCAAGGAAGGGAGAACAGCAACCTGAGAGGCCCCCTCAGCCTGACCTGACTCCTGAGATGCCACATCCTGCAAAATTAAAGCCTCCCCCTGAGACTCAACTGAAACCTCGGCTGGATCCACAGATTCCACCATAGTTTCTAAAGAACCGGCGTCCGGAACGGATGACTCATCCTGCCTGGACTTTAAAGATTTTTCTTTGCGCTTCTTCGCGGTAGCGGGTGTCGGAGGATCCGACAGCATATTATAATTACACCGCTTACCGAAGACAAGCCTAGCGCAATCTAACCTACGTTTAATGGTGCGCTTATTAAACCTAGCACAAAAGCGACACCCGACTACGTCGTGCTCAGGTCCCAAACAAGGAATACAAAGAGAGTGGTAATCCCTATGCGGTATCCGTTTCCCACAAGAAATACAATTATTCACTTTTTCTGACATCCGGAATTAACTGAGGCAAGAAAAAACAAAAATATTCCCCAACGGGGTACTTAGCCCAACTTGGTATCGGTCTGAAACTCAGAATACGAAAATTTCAGAACGCCGAACGGCACTTGCAAACGCTGCTTCTGCATCGGACCATGCGGCAAAAAAGACTGAGGATATGACGTCGGTCATGCGCTTTAATACCCTGACGCTCTGATGTCAGATCTGAGCGCCCATGACCGACGTCAGCCTAATACTTTGGTATTCGGGCCGACCGAGGACAGCGGACTACCCATAAGTTATGACTGCAGCAATGTGAGATGAAGAACATCACAGCAAATATTAATACAAACTGAAAAAAATCTCATATTCCCAGCTATTGAGCAATGTACAACAAAGTGAACTTATCTTCTTTCCATCAGTGCTCATTAGCATCCAAGGGGTTGGCGTGTAAATGGCGCTTTGCTATTGACTACCATGCCTCCCTCAGCATGATCATATCAGTTGGCCCGGTCATCTCTCATCCATGAAGATTAACATGTTCTACCACATGGAGTGTCTCCATGTACAACCCCTCCCTCCAAACACAAGGGAAAAGACATTCTCATTATTCCACTCTTTCCCCCATGACACCTCCACCAGTTGCCCAAGAAGCTAATTTAATTTGGACTGTAGTCAGGGTTTTGTCCCCATATACCAACAGAAATGGGTATGCACTCGTAATAAATCTGGTACTGTGCATAGCACTTCACACTCTTCTGCCCAACAGACAGCAGCACACTGAGCCCTCAGGTTACCTGCAGACTCTTTGGTGTTGAGCCACACTGAATATGCTCTTGGATTATAAAAGAAGTCCCATAAGTACTTCCCAGTGGCAGACTTCAAGCACTGGGTAACAAGGCACACAGGGTTGCAGTGTGTGTACACCTAGCCCTTTTAGGGAAGGATTACATCTAACAGTCCCTTCAGGAACATTTCATGGCCTGGGAAATGAGCTCATTAGTGTTACCCCATCATTTGGCATAGCAGTACTACACAGACTGGCAGCACATGACCATCATATTCCTCATCTCAGAATTGTGGTCAGTTTGGTTCGAGATGCAGTTGTAGTACTAAAGTGCACAGCACACCACAAACATGTGCCCTGCCACCAGTACAACACTAAAGAGGAGGCATATCACTGTATTCCAACATAATGTGCAGTGCTGCATGAGCAGACATTGGGCATATGCGCTAGAGAAACAGAGTTAAATGGATGGTCTTCTGGATAGGCAATGTGATACTCTACACCCTGCCATCCACTGCAAGTAAACATAAGGTACTGTACGTACAGACTTGTGTATGAAGAGAACAAAATTAATGGAAAACAAGACATACCAGCCATATTACAGACAGCTCTCCCCTTATAACAAAGCCATGGTTACACAGTGCACTGTGTAACCAACCATCTTCTCTGCAGGCTGTGACATTTCAGAAACATAAATTGTTACAGTAAAGATATTTTGGATGTTCTGTGTAAAAGGAAGAGATCTCTCAAAGTCCTTACCTGGGCAGCCTCTGATGTCACAGGGCACAATGTATGTCAAAAGTGTATGTACTACCACATTTCAGGCCAATACAGTTATGAATGATGAACAAGCATGACTTATACATGAACAGAATTACTTATGTGATCAGCCTGCCACAGTAGCAGTAATGTCCAGAGTAGGACTATTGATGGGGGCTTGTGAAATACATTTATGGGTGTCTGTACACTGGTGCTGTGTAGACAGATGTGTTTAAAATGGTAATGACGCTGTGTTGCAATGAAAACATCGTAATGTGCAGGCAAATTATCTGGCCTCACAAGGCATGTATGTACAGACAGGATATCATGTCATGAGTTAAGCAGTTTATTTGATGCTGCATGGTATATGTAACTGTGGGCACATGTTCTGTTTGTAAAAGAATCCTGTAGGATATATGCAGAATGTTTTGACATTTGTCATATGTCAAAGCTGGTATCTGGGTAGAAAGGAAGAGCATAACAAGGGGCATAATGGCTCCCAGAATACGAAATCATGCTGAACAATGGTTGTAGGGGTATCAGGGTGCACAGCACAACTTTGCAACCTGACAGCACGTAGCTACTGTTTAGATGTCATGGGGTATTTCTGGACTGTGCTCTTTCTTTGGGGGGGGGGGGTCACTAACATGGCATGTACGTTACTAGTGGCAGCCATGACTAACAGGTGCATACCTGTGCTCAGTATGCTACTGGCAGCCAATGTGACACAATAGTGTCTCCCATTTGCTGAGAGACAACTATGTTAACAAAACTGCACTTGCAAGTGTACATTTGTTCCACAGGAAAAAAAAATCTGTACTGCTTTTGGCTTCCACCGAAACATACAATACAGTCTGTATAACTCTAGCGTCCTAGATGGACACATTCTCAGAATAAGTCACATTATATATCAAACACAGTACAATTCTGCTATATCAACTACACAGTATATTGTTTTAACTCTACAGGATGCCAAAAGAGCAGAGGCATATGTCAACACATGAATAACAGGACTCAAAGGTCTAAAGATCACTGTCCATGCGTGTGTACAGTTAATAGTGTGCATTTCATTATCAAATGTGATCTGTTACTGGAAAGCCGGAAACTGGTGGTTGCTTTATATCACTGCTGGTTGGGACAGAGAGAGCGAGAGAGAGAGAGACTGTGTGTGTGTGTGTGTGTGTGTGTGTGTGTGTGTGTGTGTGTACGTGCATGCTACAGTGTGTGTGTGTGTGTGTGTGTGTGTGTGTGTACGTGCATGCTACAGTAGATGCCTGTGAGTCATGACACTGCATTCAGTCTATAACTTCATTCTTTACCTTTCTAATGCCTCTCAAAGTTGCTGATATCACTCAGCCATATTTTGCTAAAACATAAATAGGCTTTTATCATGGATTAATTTTTTTTCTATGGTTTTGAGTACAGCAGTATGTGCTTTGTGCAGAGTCTGCTGCCTTGGGAAACCTAGTTCTTGTGTTGTGGAGCGTAGCCAGCAGTATCACTATTTGGCTGCATTCAATGGCATGCATAGTCAATGACTCACATCCTTCTAGTACAAAGACATGCATCCTCACATGGCCCACAATTCATAAGATTCTATAAACTGCAAAGGACTCTACTGCAAGAATTTTACCCAAGTAGCAAACAACAATTACTTGGGCTTGATCAGTAGAGTCCCTAGCAGCACATCTGCAACTCTCAAGTCAAATAAATAATCCTTATTTGAAGAACTCATTACAGCACTGATTCAGAAAATGCACACAAGTACGTTCGGTTAGTTTCCACCCTGAATACGGCACAGCATAGAATGTTTAGAGATCATGCAAAATAGATTGCCTTAAGTGCTTTTAAGTGTGAAAAATGTATCAATAAAAGTGAAAATATATAACAGCGGCCAACAATTCTTAGCAAGTCAGCTATACAGCCCAAAGACAGAACTACATGTGCCACACTGCCAAAACTGAAAAAGAAGACTGCGTCGCAACAAAGGACCCAAAACAAGTAAGCAATATGAAAAGCAGCAAAGACGACTTCTGAAAGAATTCAATTACAGAACTTGATACACAATTTATAGTACCGAGGGAGAAGACAGGACGGACAGAAACACCATCATGGACTGTTCTTGAAGCTACACATGAAAGGCATTATTCATAAACATTTTGTGCCATGGCAGCATGCCAAAGCCTCGCAGAAATCATAAAAAGTGACAATTATTTTGACACACACCTTATTCCTGTATGTTACACTCACGCATTCACACCTCATTCTTGTGCATCTCACATTCACAATGATGCATCTTATCCCTGCTTGGTTTACTTACCAAATGATTTGCACCTCATATAGTGGGATAAAAATCATTTCATATTTGAAAAAAGCAACAGTACAACAAACCTCTGCAGGGCAGCTCATCATATTCAGTTACTACCTGGAGGTTTTAAATGACCAAAAGCTGAGACATTTAGAATCAAAGTGTTCCTGGCAATTGAAGTTACAAAGGCAAGCATCTGTCAACGTGGTTCAGACAAAGTAATGGGATTTTTTTTTGAAAACGCAGAGAAACAGTCTGGCTAGGGCAAAGGTATGCAGGCAGATGTGACCATGCCAATGGGCTGCATACAACCTTTGGGCTTGCACTTTGAAATCCTCTACACTAAAATGAATAAATAAATGTGTCGTTATAGGTGTGCAACTGACTAGATTTTATCCAGCACACATTAATTATTAGTTAGCTCGAACAGGCTAAAATACTTTCAATAACTGGATGCAATTCTTAATCATATGAGCTACCAACTGCATGAAGAAATATAACCAATGTGCTCTAAATACCACTATGATAGAAGTATTCGTCTAGACTGGATATAGTCTGATTTGATATGCTCACAAGGTGAGGGTGCAAGCCACAATCTAGCTGCATTCTTTATCAAGACAAAACACTGTGCATAAACAGAAATAACTACTAATGTATGCATCACAACTTGAACTATAAAAAGGTCTAAAATTCAGTACAATCCCATGACCCACTGAAGACATTTCTATAGTCTACATATATGATTAGCCCAGTAAGAGACCATCCTTAGACTGCCCTTTAGTAAAACACTTTCTCCCAAACTGAATAAAGGAGCTTCAATCATCCACATGTAGAAGCCGATACAGAAATGATTCTTCACAAAAGAATCGTGCCCCTCTACAAAAATAAAAAAGAGAAAACATGGACCAGTAAAAACTCAGCAAAGTAATCTAGTTTCTAATTTGTCCTTCTCCCATAGGAGCTTTGCAATAAAAGGCAGACACCCAGCAGATTCACAAAAAACATACACAGGTATGTGCCTGCCTTAAAGACATTAGATAATCTTTATGTTAACAGCCAGGAAGCATATTCATTTACAACATCTCACCTCCAATTAACACATCATCTATGTATAATGCACAGTCCTTTGGAAACCTAAGCAAATATAATACAAGAACAGACTACGAATCGAAAAGAAAACAAAGTATAACATTAGCTTTGTGATATCAAAAACGGGTACAAAGATACTAGGACTCACATTCAGTTCTATTATCCACAGTAGAGAAATAAACAGAAAATCAAATGTCACAAAAAGGCAAAAAGTGCGCCGGGCATCAGAGATGGCTCTTCTTTCTCCAGGAGCAAAATAATGTGGTGGTAATCCCTGGCTTTGGGAGAAGGAACTACTGAAAGAGGCAACGGCTGGCAGACTATTCTCCAAACCATTTTGAAGGTCCGCTGGAGACATAATACTGTCTACAATCTTGGTATCCTTCCACAATGAAGCCAGTGTCTGCCTGCAGCCTAAAAGAAAAACATAACCATTTTAAAACTTTGAAGCAGGAAAGCATGCTGAATTTAATTTCTGTCTCTGAATATCATAAGTAAAAGATACAAAACATTTGAAATAGTTGAAATTCAAAACAAACATACAGTATGTGAAATGTCAGACATCGAACCGAAATAGCAATATAACACAACATATCAAAGATAAGTTAGAACACAGAATGTGCAGACAGGCAAAACTTTTAGTACAGCCAGTCTACTCCAAATACTTCCACTGTGAGGAAAACATGACAGGAGATATATACATTAAAAAAGATTTACTAACACCTCAAAAGCCAAACTGCGGTCCTTTACATGGGGTGGGGGTCATGAAGGGCTAGATTATGTAAGATGTGAGCAAATGTGCCTTCAATTCAATGACAGCAGACAGTTGGCACAACTCCTTTGTAATAATCAGATATTGCTGACTAAACCCCAAACAGAGTAAAATAGCCTTGCTATGGTGAAGTGTGCATGCATAAACCAGCCTTGCTATGGTGAAGTGTGCATGCATAAACCTCACTACAATAAGCTTGCTATAGCAAGGTTCATACATATGACAGTTATTAGCATGGCTCGTGCTACCATACAGATGGTAGCACCACAAACATACTTCCACCTTTGAAAGATAAGTTAGTTTGCTCTATCACGTAAACAAAACTATTGCAACTTTTTTTTTCTCAAATATTTTTTTTTATTTTCAATTAAAACAAAAACATTTACATAACATTTTTAAGTATCATTTTAAACTATATACAATATTTACAATAGCCTGACTTTCAAGTATACTGTATATTATTAAATATAGAATTAACAGATCAGTTATCAGAGATACAATAATGATTATTGCAGTGTGTCCAACAAAGATATAACTTTCTTCCAAGAATTATTTACCAATGGCCAGGGATAGATTTGCAGTTCTTAGATTTTTATTTCCATCAATGCAGTTGTCTTCAGTAAAGTGTAGAATTCTTCCAAGGTCGGGGGTGTATTTGAATTCCGCCTTCTGGTTACGCATTTCCTAGATATAGCAAGTATTGTCCATAACAAATACATATTTGTCTTATTCAGGTAGGGACCTTCATTTACATTTATGCTGCGGTGGTGCAGCGGTAGCATTGTTGCCTCACAGCAAGAAGTTCTCCCGGTCATTTCTCAGCTGGAGTGCGGGGGATGTCTTCTGTGTGGAGTCTGCATGTCCTCCCCGCAGTTGGGTGGCGTTCGAAAGACATGCGTAAATGGGCGTGCCTTCGCTGAAGCTTAGAAATTGAGCTGGCACCTCGGCGTTTGTGAAAAATCTACTGCCAATCATTGGCGGACCGGAGTTCCGCTGCGGCAACCCCTAACCGGGAAAAGCCGAAAGACAAACAACATTATCAATACTTTAGTTAAGGTAAAGGAATCATTAAATAAAGCTTGTAAAAATGATTGATTCCATTCCAATATGATTTAATTTTATCATATTCATAAAGAATATGAATCCAGTCTGCTTTGACTTTTCACACCTCCAGCAAAAAACATTTTTAGTAGTACTGATCTTTTTAATTCTACCAGGTGTTAAAAATGCTCTCTCTAAGTATTTCCAGTTAAAAATATTTTCCAATACTGAGCGTTAGCGGTGTAATTAACTGATAGTAAGATGTTGCTTTTAATTTCTTCTGTTAACTGCAATGATTGACCTTTTGTTAAGAACTGCCATTGTGATGGTATTAAACTTTATATAGATTTGAAATGGAATGTTTCTTTTCACAACTATTATATATACATTCATACAGAAAACTTATTAGATTTGGAATATCTTTAAATGAGGAATTATTAATCTACATAAATCTTGAGTGTACATTACAATGCTTTGTAAGGTTAACCAGTCCTGTGTTGGAATATTGCAAGCATTTTTTATCATATGTACATCTAAAACATTTCAACTTATTTACACATTGAAACCAGAATAAGAATCCATTTTGTTCCCATGAGGTTATTGTTTCCCTATATACTTTGTGAGGAAAGTTCTTAATGATGGTAAATGGGGTTAAAAGGTCAAAGCAAAGTTTTAGATCTATGTTTGCATTGATAAGTTTCCTAAAGTAATTGATGTAATGATTAATCAGTGTTGTTTTAGAAGGTTTTGTTATATTATATTGTATACTTATGTATAGTATGTACCAGAGTTTGATTTGTCTACTATTACATTTTTTTAACAGATTAAAATTCATTTGTTAATACAGCTGTTAATTCTTTACAGTTGGCAAAATAATTTGGGTTTACGTTTTTATTTCTGGGATGCCCAATCTTCCTTGTTTCCAGGGTCTAATGTGATGAGTTAGAGCTACTCTATTCTTTTTGGGATACCATAAAAATTTTATTAAACATGAGTTTCTTTCTTTAAGAATGCGTCTTTCAGGAATTAACCGTATTGCTAATGCTACATATAGTATTTTTGGCAATAAGACCATTTTTATTAATTGCAATCAGTCTTCAAAAGTTAATATAATTTTATTCCACTTTTCTATATATATATATTTTTATTGTTTCAATAATGTTTTTATAGTTTATTAATATTGTTTTGTTTATATTTTTGCATTAACACTATTCCCAAATAATTTAGCGTAAATTATTGTTTTCCTATGATGGATTTATATGTAACTTGCAGGTCTTTTTTCTTATTTAAAACAGAAATTTTGATTTTGATCTATTAAAGTGTAGACCTGAAATCTTATAAAATTTCTCCATTAATTCTTCTAGCTCTCCTAATGGCTCTTATGTACTGGTCATAGACTTTTCCTTTTATTCTTGGATTATTGCATATTATTTCTGCAAGTATTTCTATAGCCAAAGCAAATAAAATAGGAGAAAGAGGGCATCCTTGTTTAGTACCTTTCATTATATGGATAGATTCTGAGGTGAAAGGACCCAATTTAATGTAGGCTAAGTTATCAATATATATGTTTTTCAGTAATAAGATTAAGGGAAGAGGAAATTCAAATAATGCTAAAGTTTTAAATAGATATTCCCAGTTGAGGGAATCAAAGGCTTTTTCAATGTCTAATGCGATTACTAGTGTTTCTCTATCTTCTTTATTCACATAATCTATAAGAGTAAGTATCATTTTATTATCATGCGTGTGCCTGATGTACAAAAATCCAGTCTGATCATTATTAATTGTCTTTGAAAGTGGGAGCTTAGCTAGGACTGACATGAATATTTTGTAATCATTATTCAGTAATGATATAGGTCTGTATGAGGTGCAAAGGTTTGATGGTTTATTGTCTTTTAGAATTGGTGTTATGAGAGAATATTTCCACGAGGGTGGTATTTTTGCTTCCGACTGGACTTCTAGCAAAGTTTTATGAAAAAGGGAGATTACTGTTGAAGGGAAGAGTTTGTAAATTTCCGCAATTATACCATCTATCCAAGGAGCTTTGTTAGACTTACTTTCTTTTATCTTGTCAATTTCTTTGAAGGATATAGGTTTTTGTAGGTCTAGTTTTAAGTTTTCGGGAATTCTTTTTATATTGATAAGGTTTGTATCTAAGTTTATTTGGTTGGTATCTAAATTTTCTTTTTTGAAGTGTTCCATATAATGGAACCAAAATGCTTCAAGGATGTCTCCTATATCCGATACTTTTTTCCCCCTTTCTTTTCATGATATATACTACTAATGTTATTTGCTTTAGATTATATTTTAATTCTTGTAGACAAGTTATGTAGATATCTGGGGGAGGTGGCTAATTAATTTATTTTAAATTTTTCCAAGGCTAGACAAGTTTTGTGTGTTAGAATTTCATTATATTTTTTTATTTAATTCCTCTTTCTTTTTTGACTTCTGGACAATTCTGATTTTTTTACATTTGCTGTCAAGAGTCTGGTTTGCAAGTCTAATGATTCAGATTCCCACTCTATAACTTTGTTTTTGTATCAGCTAAGGGTCTTGCCAAATAAATACGCTTTCAATGAGTCCCAAACTATGACTCTACTGATTTCTGTTGTATCATTAATTTCAAGAAATAACTATAGTTCTGACAACATCCAGGGTCTGAATTTTTTAATTTTCGTGATATATGATGGAACTCTAGTTGAGAGGATTAAAGGTTTAAACTCTACTTGGAGCTTCATTATCAGAGAGTCATGATCTGAGAAGGGGCATGGAACTATTGAGAAGTTGAGGATTTTTGTTTATAAATCTTGAACTATGAGTAATTTGTATATTCTGGTTTGTGTTCTAAATCTATGGTCTTTATGGGAAAATAAGGATTTAGCACCTTTTACTTTAAAAAAGTGTCTATTAAATGAAATGAATCAATCCATTTTTGTAAGGATTTTGAAATAGTTGCTATGCAAAAAGACTTCTTTGTGGTTTCAGAAGCTTCTAAGGTACAATTAAAATCTCCTCCCAGTATAAGATTTCCTTTACAATTGCTGGAAATAAAATCTAGTTTTTTTTGGTTTTTTTTTACCATTCCTGCTCCAATTCCTGGGAACCAATATAGATTAGCTAAGGTCCACATTCTGTTATTCAATTTAATTATAACAAATGCTAGACTACCTTCTTTGTCGTCATATCTATAAATAACTTTTGGAGTGATTATATTTTTCTTCCAGAGAACTGATGCTCCTTTTGTCTTTGTTCTATAGGAGGATTGAGCTAAGACTGTATAGTCCTTAGGGTTCCAAATAAAGCTATCATTAGTCTTAAAATGTGTTTCCTGGAGAAATACTACTTGTGCCTTATTTAGATTTTTTGATTATAGCAGTTGCACCATATTCTCTGATAACAGTGGATGTTATTTTGTGTGTGTACACTTGGGAGTGTAATTTAATGTTCTTTCTTTTTTAAATATTAATAGGGTAAAATTCTGGTCAGGCTTTAAAAATGTACTTCTACAAAACATTAATTCTAAAGTATCAAATACAAGTAAATATGAATTTCCCATTAAACATAGAATGAAAGTCATTCCTAATCCAATAGATAAAGATAGATCTATTGGATCATCACTCATACCTTTAACCAACAATATCAACTGAGATCCATATGTTAAATTATTATATGGAGAATTTTCTTAAACGAGATATGAAATTCTATATTAATCTGTTATTGTTCTATAGTGTTTTATATATCAGGATGGAATGTTAGTAGTGTAAACAATTATGTTGACTTAAGAAATCCCAAACATGTCAGGTATGTCATTTTGGATAAATTAAATGCAACAGAGGAGCATACACTAAATAAGCCAACAACAAATAGATTATTACTAAAATAATTTGACTAAAAGGACTCTACAGGAGACAATGAGTGATTACCAATGATATATGAATTTATTGTAGGTGTACCGTCTTCCTTTACTTTCCCACTCTTCAGCTTACGAACTTCATCTTACACTTATGAAAAGACATGGCTTATCAGTGGTATCCTGACTCGGAGTAGAGGTGTCCTACATTCTAGTGTGCAGTGCTTTTACATATTTATAGATTTACAAAGCAGAGTCTAAGAATGAACTATGATCACCCTGACAATTCTCACCCTGCATAGGGCACCTCCTGCTTCCAGAATGGGTAATCACATCAGGTCTAGAATGAATGTGAAGGTACCTATATATGGTAATCGAGACTTACCCTAGGAAAGTATTTAGAGCATCTTAGAGAGTTCTCGGGGCAGTTAGAATACTCTTAAGCCTCACAGAGATCTCCCTTCCCTTTCTTTTCCTTGTTTTAAATCAGTACTAAGAGAAGAAATTCAGCAAACATAGGTAAACAGAAATAACATTCAGTAGTCCATCTTGTACATGACTAGCAATCCATTAAACAAGTTGGTGACTAACATCACTTTAGTAAACATTATAAAGACAAATTAGAAATAATTTCATAGCTCTTTAAATTTTCTGATAAAGCAAAAAGTTAACAATAAGCTATTTCAACTAAAAGTATAAAGCATTTCAAATTTTCCTTGCATGTATGCATTTCTACTTGTATTGTAGCGTCAATAGCTCTTTGAAATCTGTACAATACTTCACTTCTTCAAATCATTCTTTTTTCAATTCAGGTTTTGTTTTGTCAAAACGGCAACAAAATTTCAAGGGCGCAATTAATATTTAGACTGATGCTTCAAATAAATAACTTGTCAGTTGCCAATTGAGTTAGTTTAGAATGTATGGTTAGTACAAATATAGCATGTTGCAAAAATATGTATTTTTTTCATGTGCTCTAGAGACTGTTATATGCAAGTGACATATACAATATAGCATATACAGAACAGATAGCTAATGGATTCAGGTTGTTAAAGTAAATTATGCTTATTAATCAGGCAGTTTCATTTAAATTCACAAGTAATTTAGGAACATTTCAGTTGAGTTTCCAGGAATGTGTAGTCCAATGTGAGTAACTGAGTCCACTTTTCCTCAAACATGTCACAATTCATTAAACTAAGCAGAGTCTAACATCTATGTAATAATCATTATAAAGACAAAGAATAGTAATTTCCTAGCTCTTCAAACTTTCTGATATCGCAAAATGTGGACAGTAAGCTATTTTAACTGAAAGACTAAAACATTTCAGTACTTCCTTGTGAATATATAGTTTTACTTTTACTGTAGTGTCAAGAACGGTCTTTGAAATCTATGCATTACTTCACTTCTTTCTAGTCATTCATTTTACAGTTCAGATTATATTTTGTAAAAATGTCAATAGCATTTCAAGGGCACATTTAATATTTAAACTGATATTTTAAATGAATATCTAATCAGTTTCCAGTTTGTACAGAGTGAGGTAACTGCAAAGATAACATGTTGCAAAAAGTAATGCGTATCTTTTCATATGCTCGAGACTGACAATTTCAAGTAAAGTACAGTTTTGTACCTACCATAAATGTAGATGTCCAATAGATATGCAACTGCAGTCATAACATATGGGTTGTCCTGCCTCAGGCAGCCCTCGGTCGGCCGGATTCCAAAGTCTGGATCCGACGTCGGCTGATGTCGCATTTCTCTCCGTCAGAGCGGCTGGAGTATATAAGCATCAGCCGACGCCATCTTCTTCAGTGTTTCTTGCCCCAGATGCCAGGTGCCCTCCAAAGAAGGCTGTAATCAAATTGGAAGACAATAATAGGTTTCCATACAAAGAAATAAGCAATAAACAGATACACCATAACAGATATCCCCAGCTAAGGATAACAGGGAGAAGAGTGGACCCAAGGCATAGAGGGGAAGGAGGGAGGGAAAACCCGACTGCAGATGCATATCTAATCGGACATCTACATTTATGGTAGGTACAAAACTGTACTATGTCCTTCAAGAATGCAACTGCAGTCATAACATATGGGTTGAATACCATAGCTTAGCTGGGGGAGGTGGTATGCTCTGGTGGTATGCTCTAAGAAAGGGATGGTGTAGCTATCAATCCCTGCAGGACTGCCGAAGCAAAGCCTGCTCTGGATCTGGAATATAAAGGGAGATTGTAGTGTTTGGAAAATGTATGCACGGAGCTCCATGTAGCAGCTTCTAGAATGTCTTTTGTAGGCACCCCTCTTAAGAATGCTGTAGAGGTGGTTGTAGCTCTGGTGGAGTGTGGTCTGACATTGGCTGGCACACTCTTTCCATGAAAGGAATAACAGAATCTGATGTCCAATCCATTTTGAAACTGTCTGTTTGGAAATTGCTTTTCCTTGTACTCCAGAGGCGTAAGCTACAAAAAGCTGTTCAGACTTCCTACTGGTCTTGGTTCTGTCTAGGTAGTAGCGAAGTTGCTTGTGTATGTCCAAGGTATGTAACAGTCTTTCCCCTTTGTTCTCAGGATTGGGAAAGAAAGTAGGCAGGTGAATTGCTTGATTTAAAGAAACCCTAGATACCACTTTTGGTAGAAAGGTAGGGTTGGTTCGTAAGGAAACCCTGTCTCTGTGAAAAGTTATGAACGGTGGTATTGCCATTAGGGCCTGTAATTCCGAAACCCTTCTTGCTGAGGTAATGGCCAGTAGGAAAGCTGTCTTCCAGGAAAGAAATTGTAAATCCACAGAAACTGCTGGCTCGAAGGGAATTAGAGTCAATTTTTCTAGGACAAAATTGAGATCCCAAGCTGGTACTGGTGCCTTTCTTGGGGGCTTTATATTCTTGATTCCTCTAAGAAATTGCCTTAAAGGATGGGAAAACACAGGTGGATCAGTGTTGTATCTAGCTGAGATAGCGGAAGCATGTATTTTTATGGAAGAGTATGAGAGTCCGTTATGTAGCATATCTGCAAGTATTCCAGAATGAGTGGAATGCTCAAAAGTGATGCATCATGACCCTTGTTGGTATTCCAAATGCTGAATCAGCATTTGGAATGAGTAAGCCTTTCTGGTGGATGGTCTGCGGGCGTCTGTTAGTATCCGCTGAACTTCCTTGGAGAGAGGTAAATTGAAGTTATTTATGGGATCTCCCAAGCTGTTAGCTGTAGCGTCTGGATGTTGGGATGAACTGTCCTGAAGTTGTGTTGAGTCAAAAGTTGGGGCCATTGGGGAAGGGCCCACGTTTTGTTGTGACATATGCTCCGTAGTAGTGGGTACCAGTGTTGTCTTGGCCAATCTGGAGCTATTAGGATCCCCTTCGGCTGCTCTGCTTTGATCTTTAGTAACACTGTGGTCCATCAGTGGCAGAGGTGGAAATGCATAGATTATTAGGGAGCTCCAGTTGAATGAGAGAGCATCTATTTTCCATGCTTGTGGACGATATGTCCTTGAGCAGAACTTTTGTAGGTGATGATTGAGTTGGGAGGCAAATAGGTCTACTTCCGGCCTGCCCCATGTCGAGGTGAGTCGTATAAAGATGTCTGGATGTAACCTCCATTCGTGGGGGTCTAGGAAATTCCTGCTTAGACTGTCCGCCAGAACATTGTCTTTGCCTGGAACAAACTGGGATTGTAACTGTATGTTTAAACTCAGTGATTTTTTCCCAAAGATGCATTGTCAGTCTGCAAAGGGGGTAAGAATGAGTGCCCCCCTGCTTGTTTATGTACCACATCACAGTGGTGTTGTCTGTCCGTATTAGTAGGTGGCCTTGTTGAAGTTGTTGTCTGAAGGCCTCGATGGCATGCATTACTGCCAGCATTTCTTTTTGGTTGATATGCAGATGTGTTTCCTTTGGAGACCATTGTCCTTGAATACATCTGCCCTCCATGTGAGCCCCCCATCCAAGGTCTGAGGCGTCTGTTGTCATGGTCTGTGTTATCCGAGGTTTTTTGAACGACATACCTGTGTTTGACTGGCTTACTGTGGCCCACCATAGAAATTCCTTTTGAAGACATGGAATGAGCGGTATAGTTGCTTCTAGGTTGTTGCTGTGTTGAGACCATAAGCTTTTTAGGTACCATTGAAGCTTTCTCATGTGTAGTCTTGCTAGTGGAACCAGGAGAATGCAGGATGCCATGTAACCCAGGGCCTGTAGGAATCTCCTTGCAGTCATCTGGGTGAGTTTTGCTAAACTATTGAAGTAATGAGTTAACTTCTTTTGCTTGTCTTCTGTCAGGTAAGCCATTTGAGAGGCTGTGTCTAGTTTGGCTCCTAAGAAGGTTATTTGCTGGGATGGCTGAAGTCTTGACTTTTGAAAGTTGACTGTGTATCCCAGAGCCTGTAGCAAGTGTATGACATAATTCAAGTTTTTTGTCAAGGTTAGTTTGTTGTCCGCTTGTATGAGGCAATCGTCCAGGTACGGGTAGATTTGAATCCCCTGGAGCATGCAATGAGCAATTACTGATGCAAGGCATTTTGTGAATACTCTGGGCGCAGTAGATAAGCCAAATGGCAATGCTGAGAATTGATAATGCTCTGGCCCTGCAAGAAATCTGAGGTATCTTCTGCAACTGTGTCTGATAGGGACATGCAGGTATGCCTCCTTGAGGTCCAGAGTAATCAGCCAAGACCCCTTGCCCAGCATGGGAAGGAGTTGCTGTAGAGTCAGCATTTTGAACTTTGGTACCAAGTGTTTAAAGCGGACAAATCCAGTATTGGTCTCCATTGAATTTCTTTTCTTGGAACAAGGAACAGTCTTGAATAAAACCCCTGACCTTGTTCTTGTAGTGGAACTTTTTCTATTGCTTTGATCTGAGCAAGCAGAGAAATTTGCTTGATAGCCTCTGTCCTCTGATTTTGTGGAAGGTTTGGCATACCTTGTTTTCTTGGCAAGGTATGAAAATGGAACCTGTAACCGTGGTCTATAATGTCCGAAATCCATTTGTCTTTTGTCAGTTTGTGCCAATTGTTTGAAAACAAAGATAATTTTCCGCCCAAGGGAGCTTCTGTTTGCTCCTTGGTCAGCGGAACTAGAGGAAAGTCATTGAGATTGTCCCTGCGGGGCAGGAGAAACCAGTGTCACTTCTTTGGTTTGCTGATTGCCATTGTCGTCCCCTGTAGGATCCTCTGTATTGCCCTCTTCCTCGGGCACGCCTGTTTTTGCCCCTTTGAAATCTTTCAGGATTAGGAAAGGACCAGTTTTTAGAAGGCCAGTTCCTGCTGAATCTGGGTGGCTGAACCTGGAGGAAATCTTTGACTGTCTGAACTGACTTGGCTTTTTCCTCAATGGACTTTAACACATCTTTAGCATTAGCACCAAAGAGCTTGTTCTTTTCCAAGGGTGCATCAAGAAGTTTTGCCTTAACATGATCTGGTAAAGGTTGTTCTTTTAACCATGCATGTCTACGAATGACCGCCCCTGTCACAGCTGCCCTACATGAAGCTTCCAATGCATCATATCCACACCGTAGGAAGTGATTGCTAACCTGCTGAGAATTATGAACAGCCTCTTGCAAAGACTTCCTATCTAAAGGTTCAGGAGAGGCCAATTTTTTCTGTAAATCATCTAACAGGAAATCCTGATATTGAAACATGTGAAAGAGACAATTGAGAGCTCTCATAGATAAAGTAGTGGAGGTGTAAACCTTCTTCCCCCATCTCTCTAAGGACCTTGCTTCCCTGTCGGAAGGCAAAGTATTTTTGGA
Source organism: Protopterus annectens (assembly GCF_019279795.1). NCBI lineage: Eukaryota > Metazoa > Chordata > Ceratodontiformes > Protopteridae > Protopterus > Protopterus annectens. The sequence goes on from NC_056747.1 coordinate 1,047,726,405, forward strand.
GGTGGTAGCTGAAACCCCTTTAGGCCCCTGGGAAATTGTTTCTAAATCAACAGCATGGGCCCTAAAGAAATGAGAATGGGTTTCTGGGACCCTATAGTATCTGTCAGGCTTGACAGGAGCAGGAGGAAGAGTATCAGGGGTAACACTGGAGTCAGAGTATAGGTCATCCAAAACATCAAGCACAGGAGGTATTAGCTAAGGGTCTGTGCTGGGTTTTTTTTAAGGAATGTTCGAAGGCGCTTTCTGGAATCTGAATATTCCTGGCCTTGCCACTGAAAATGCTCCCTCAAGGAATGCAGAACTTCCCCAAAAGAAATATCCTCAGGAGGAGAGGCCGAGGGAATGGAGTCCTCTGCATCTGAATCCTCATAGGTCTGGAAGGGCTCTTCCTGGCTGTCGGAGTGAACAGAGTCCTCAGAATCTTCATCTGAAGAAAGAGGGTCAGAGGGTTCAACCCTGGGCCTCTTATCAGGAGGAGGCTGGGATCCTCTCTCAGGATGGGCCTGGGAACCTCTGATCAGGGAAATTAAATCTGCGGCCAAAGACATGATTTGAGTGTCAGGAGTGGGCTGAGGTAAGGTTTTAGCAGTAAGATGCTTGGTCTTGCTGGCTGCCTTGGCACGTGTGTAGGCCTTGATAGACATGGACATGGGAGGCCTAGCCACTCCACGTGCAGGAGTGACCTTATCAACAGCAATGGTCTCGGGCATTTCCTTGGTTTCAGTATCTGGAGGAAAATCAATAACTGGCGTCGGAGTGGCCTCCGGTATCGGAGTTATCGGTAATGCTGTGTCTTCGGTTCGAAGTGGTGGAATAACCGCCTCAGAGGGAACTGGGGCACTTGCGGTAAGTTTTGGCGTGGTGTCGGTGGAAGACGCGGGCCGAGGATGCCGGTCCCGGTCTTCTCGTTTCTTAGGAGTATGCGTTGTCGGTTGTTCCGACGGCATTGTATAATCAAATTTTTCGCCGATAAAGTCTTCAGCGAACTCCGCCCGGCGCCTGAGAGTGCGCTTATTGAAGCGAGCACAGGCCGAGACGTCGTGGTCTGGGCCAAGGCAAGGGAGGCAGTAAGAATGGAAATCCTTATGAGGTATTTGCTTACCACAAGACAAACAATTATTTACTTTTTCAGTAATTTCTGACATCGGCTGAGGCAAGAAAAGGTCCCCAACGGGGTACTTAGCTTTTTGATGACTTCGGTTTCGAAGAATACAGGAGCTGACCGACCAGCACTTGCGAACTGCTTCTGCTTTGGGCACCGCGCGGCAAGAAAGACTGAAGAAGATGGCGTCGGCTGATGCTTATATACTCCAGCCGCTCTGACGTCGGAGAGAAATGCGACATCAGCCGACGTCGGACCCAGACTTTGGAATCCGGCCGACCGAGGGCTGCCTGAGGCAGGACAACCCATATGTTATGACTGCAGTTGCATTCTTGAAGGACATCATGTAAAATGCAACTTTTACAGTGCAGACAGCTTGTGAAATCAGCATGTTAAAAGTGAGTAATACTTTTTAATCAAACAGCTACATTCAAGTGCACAGGTAGTTTGGGAACATTTCAGTTGTGTTTCCAGGAATATGTAATCCTAGGAGGATAAATCATAAAATATTTACAAATAATACTATGTATTTATTGAACCGTGTTTAGGTTGTTTTTAATTTTAATAACTAAACATTACTTTTTATTATTTGGTATCTGTGAGGCTAAATGCACTTCGCATATTCAGAGTCCTTAGAAACTGCAGCAATTGTTTACTGTTGCTATGGCAAGGCAAATAAAATGTGAAGAAAGTTTCACTTCTCTTAACCAACAGTACATTTTTCCCTCCTTTTTTATGTATTTGTTAATACTAAAAGGAAATAATTCAAAGGACATATGCACATGAATGGAACATTTCAGAGTTAATCACAAACATGTCCCCAATCCCAATAAGCATAACAGTGACGATCATTAATCTAATATTGAAATAACAATTAAGTTTACTATTTCAATTACTATACCTTAAAACTAGATTTTAGACTATTATTTATGTATACATAGTGAGTTATTAAATATATACAGACTATATTAGTATAGTTGAGAATTTAGAAAGGGAGACAGGATGCAGTTAAAATAAATAATGAGAAAAGAGAGGAGAGAAAAAGAAGAGAAAATTAGGAGAAAATACACATACCATGTATGCTGATTTACAGTATAATATTTTATGCGCTATATAACCCTGCTTCTGTGAAAGAAAATTACCCTGCTTTACATACCTGAGGTAATGTGAAAACTACGAAAACCACCAAAGAGAGAAACAGGAACTGGATGCACTCAAGTTTATTCTGGTACCTCGGCTTCCACAGCCTTCAAAGGAATAACCTTTACACAACAGATGCATCTTTTTATACAAAATTTCGATTACACCCAGAGGACTTCGGGTGGGCAAACTACCTGCATTTAAATTCACAGAGGATGAGAGTGAATTTCTCGAAGAATGGAAGGCTGCCTCATTGCAGTGTTCTTTAAGTTGGCTAAAAGTACTCATCCGGCGTAACCGAAAGAACTTGGGGGCAATCCAACTTCAGATTGCGGAGGTGGAGGAGAGTTTGTTCACAGAATTTCCTAATGAAGTTTTTCGTGCTGCTATGAAAGGTATTAATACAGAGACTGGTAAATTTGAAACTGAAGTAGTTTCAAGAAAGAAAAATAAACTGAATAGGGACATCAACGATTTCATAAAGGACACTGTTTATCTGTGGCAACGCAAACGTAAGAATGGTATGTCCCAAACCGGAAGAGTGGAGGGAGCTTCCAGATCTGTTAGAGATTCGTCTGTCTCATCTTCTGATACAGGTACAAGTAGAAAAAGTGTATCGTTCGAAAGAATGGACAACACTGAAGACGCCAGCGGTCAGTCAGAGATGGAAGAGCAAGTGAATTGGAATTTTCGCCAGGGTAGCAAATGAAAATCAAGAAGTAAGGGTCGCAACAGAAGACACTGAAAGGGGGCATGTTTCGACTGTGTTCAGACAGACTTTCAGGTTGGGACAGTTTGATTTTTCAAATGCTTTACATAATCCTACACAGAAGCATATTGTCAATTTAAGTGATTTTTTGGTCACTTTTGATATGGAGCAGGTATTGCTTAAGGGAAGCAAGTTTGTGCCTACAAAAATACCAGCTCTTTCTGATTTATTAATTGATGTTAAGCGTTTTTGTAGGAAATTGTATTTAAAAGCACATTTTGAAAATAAGAAATGTCATACCATTAATACAATAAGTATTTTGAACAATGTTGAAATTAGAAGTTATGTACTCACCATAACGTTCCATCTGAGTAGGTGTATTCATTTGTCTGCAACCTGTGGGTTATGGATCCGATATCGGATCCGAACCGGCATGGTTTTCCAGCTATGGATCCAAGCTCTCAGCTCCTCCCCTCACCCATAATGCCCTGCTCTACCCTCATGACCTCAGATAAGCAACAATACCCTAAAAAGGGTAACAAAGAATATGCAGGAAACTGAAAGGCCAGGGGATAGGAGGCGGGATGGTTGCAGACAAATGAATACACCTACTCAGATGGAGCGTTATGGTGAGTACATAACTTCTAAATCTGAAGTAGGATATTCAGTCCCCAGCTACCTGAATCTTGGGCGGTCATCATGGAAGGATATTCCGATGCTCTACCCTAGATGCAAGATCCAACTTATAGTGGGAAATAAGCGTATGAGATGAAGCCCACGTGGCTGCTGCACAAATATCATCTAGAGGAATCCTAGCCTTGAAGGCTGCCGAGGTAGATACTGACCGGGTTGAATGGGCATGAACAGCCTTCCTGAAGCTTGATAAGCCAATAAAATGCACTGTGAAATGACAGAGAAACTTTAGAAATTGGCTTGCCCAAATTGAATTTTGCAAAGGAAATAAACAGCTGGTCGGATTGCCTATGACCAGCTGTCCTGTTCAGATAAAATCTAAGTTGCCTGTGAACATCTAGTGAATGTAGCTTATATTCACCTTTGTTTTCATATTTAAAACAGGGAGGTTAATGGATTGATTGATGTTTGTTTAGGAAAAGACGGGTTGGTCCTGAGGGAGACACGGTCCGGATGAAATACCAAGTAAGGAGGTTTAGCTGATAAAGCTTGAAGTTCAGAAACTCTCTTGGCTGATGTAATGGCTACCAAAAGGCTGTCTTGTAGGACAAGAATTTGAGATCCACCAGAGCCGCTGGCTCGAAAGGAGCGGTCAAGGCCTGTAAGACCAAAGAAAGGTCCCAAGGAGGAACTGCTTGTTTTATAGGGGCCTGAGAAGAAAAGTACCTTTAAGAAATATCTTACACAATTTGGCTGACATAAGAGGATTAGAGTCATGGCCAATGTGATAGTGAGAAATTGCAGCCAGTTGAACTTTGACTGTGGAACTGCTGGCACCATCGTTAAAGAGAGTGGTTAGAAAGTCAAGCACTAAAGGAGAGGAACCGTGAAGGATTCAGGCCTTTCCGCTCGCGCCCACCACAGAGAACGCTTCCATTTGCTTGTAAACCTTTCTAGTGGATGGTTTATGAGCCTACCAAATAGCCTTTTACGGTGAAGAAATACCGTGGAACTGGAGCAATAGCGGTCAGCTTCCGGTTGTCCAGGTTCGGAGGACACATGCAGCATGGATGGCATATCAGATCCGGGATGGGATCTAGAATCCAAGGAGGATTCACCGAGTGAGACCTTAGGAACCAGATCTGTCGAGGCCAGAATGGAGCAATGAGAATCATTCTGCAACCCACCCGAGGCTTTCTGAAGAACTTGCAGCATCAGAGGCAAGGGTAAAAACTGTCGCACTTGGTGTTTGAGGGAGAAGCAAAAGATTGACAATTGAGAGACCACGATGTTGGATGCTATTAGAAAGCGATTGGTGGAGATTGCCCATTCCCAAACTCTCATGGCCTCTCGACAAGAGGGTAAGACCTTGTTCCCCTTGCTTGTTGATGTACCAGACAACAGACATGTTGTCCGATTGAATCGCAATTGTTCCCAAGGGAAGAAAGTCCTGAAGTGCTGCTCTCATCTCTAGAACATTGATATGCGTCACCGTGGCGAGAGGAGAAGCACAAAATGGGCGCCTTGTGGAGATCCGGATGATGCATGGGAGTGAGCCTGGCAAGAGGAAGAAGTGCTATAGCGAGCCATGGACCCTAGAGCCCTCAGGACCAACTCCGCTGGAACAGAACTTGAATGGAGAATGGCCCGCACCTGGAGCTGCAGATTTAGAACTCTGTCCGCAGTGAGGAGGCTCTCAAACTCTCTGTGTCTAGCCTGGCCCCTATAAAATCTAAGAGCTGTGTGGCAGGTTGTTGACTTTGATTTATTGTGATGCCCAGAAAGGAGCAAGATGGAGAAAGTAGATGCCTTGTTGGGGCGGTAGAAGCCAGTCGTCCAGGTAGTGAGACCAAAGGGAAGGATCCATCAGGATGTGGTAGTCAGTGATTTTCTCCCAGAAGGGGAGAATAGATTGCAGAGTGACCATTTTTTGGCACTAAAAGAATCTGGTAGAACCCTGATCCGATCTGGTCTGGGGACTTCAACTTTGGAAGGTGAAGGAAAGGATTTGGAGAACCCAGCGTCCGATGTGCATGGACTCCTGCGCCGTAGGTGCCCCGGTCCGCCCCGACTGCCTCCAGAGTAGAGCAGTGTGCAGAACTCTGTCCTCCTCCGAAATGGACTCAGGGGGGGCAGCGTATTATTCCTTAAGATCCCTCCTTTTGCATTATGCTTGCGAGGACCTCCTCTGGGGGCTGTCAGAGGAGTCGCAGCAGCAATTTTTGCTCTAGAGCAACTTCGGATGGTGGAAGCCTGGCCCAGTGCAGAGGGAGCTGGGGAGAGCAGAAACAAGTGTGCGGGGGAGGAGACCCCCTCGATCCCGAAGAGTGGATCCGGGGCGGCGCTGGATCCGGATCCGGATCGAGCGGCTCGGGCACTCCGACACAGGCGGCGCCCGGGCGATCCAGACTCCGAGGTCGGATCCGGCGCGCCGAGGAGGGCAGGGGTACCCGTACTATCGGCCATGCTCCGCTGCCCGACCCACCCCGCTCTCGCCAACTGCTCAGATCAGCATCAGAAAGGCTATGGGTAGATCTCGAGGTAGGCCTCCTCCTCAGGACCCGTGAAAAGCACACAGGGACCGGAGCGAAAGGGGAGGAGACTGACCGACACGGAGCCGAGGCCACCAGAGCGCTGCTGGAAACCGAGGTCTCGGCCCGCCCGCCGCTTGGTGCTTCTCCTCCTCGACCTCACTACAGCATCTCCTCTCCAGAAGCGGGAGGTTGAGTCCCAGGAGCAGGAACAACTGTAGCCACAGTAGTCCCGAAGAAGCCGGAGGCGAGCCCGAGTCCGCGGTAAAGAAACTTAAGACCAGCTTGGACCTCGTTGAACCCTGCACAAATGGAACAACCAGATGTGAGGTGTTCAACCCGAGACACTTTTACACCGAGTGGCAGGGCTTATCAGCCGTGAGCTATGGCCACACTCGAGCATTTAAAAAATAGATTTAGGCTGGTCAGCCATAATCTATAAATCACTAAAAGTTACTGAAAGTAACTTAAAACTAAAGACACACAGGCCTACACACACACGGAATAAAATTTAACTCCAACTTAATTTAACTCAAACTCAAAATACACTTTTAAGAAAGGGAAACCTAAACTTTCACACAGAAACACTCAAAAAAATCAAAATTCTCTGATTTTAACAAGTAAGTAAATCCACTTAGCTGAGAGCTATGTACCCAAATCCAGTCACCAGATCTGGGGTCATGAGGGTAGAGCAGGGCATTATGGGTGAGGGGAGGAGCTGAGAGCTTGGATCCATAGCTGGAAAACCATGCCGGTTCGGATCCGATATCGGATCCATAACCCACAGGTTGCAGACAAATGAATATCCTACTTCAGATCTAATGTTGCAACTACTTCTGATAATTGTATTGTTTCTGATGATTTGTCATTTTCTTCTGATTCTCTGCTTAACCTCTCTGTATATGATTATGACTTAAACACTTCTGGATCGTTGGAAGGGGGCATGGATGTGTCTGAGTTAGATTTATGTGTAGCTGATTCTGGGCGTTTTATGACAGGTTATGGTAAACTTGAAGTTCCTAGTTTACCAACCCATAGTTCCTTTTGTCCACCTAAAAATTATGTTATTTTGAAAGCTTTTGAGAGTGTTCTACTTGGCAAAGTAGAAACTGAATATGGAATGTTTATGAAAAAACATTGTGTATTTAATCTCACCAAAAACGAGTGGAGAGCTTTAAAAGCCATGCAATCTGTTTGTGATAAGTATGCTTTCTGTCAGGCAGACAAAGGAGGGAACTGGGTAATTATGGACAGGGCACACTATTTAAAGATGGTGTTTGATTTACTATCAAATGAACAAGTTTATGTTGAGCTATCGAGTAATCCTGTTTTAGAATTCAATAGAGCCCTTTTAGAATTACTGGAGAGGGGCGAGAGACTAGGCTTTCTAACTAGTAAAGCTGTAAAAAGACTTCATATTGCTAGTCCAAAAGATCCTGGTTTTTATGCCATACCCAAGATACATAAAAATCTCTGTGATCCTCCGGGTCGCCCTATTGTATCCTGCTGTGGTGGTTTTCTTGAACATATTGGCATACTGTTGGATAGTCTTCTTAAGAAAGAATTGGTTAATGTTTCTTCACATATCAGGAACACAAATGATTTTTGTATTAAGGTTAAGAATATGCAATGGGACAACACTTTTTACTGGGCCACTGTGGATGTTAAGGCCCTTTATACCAGCATTAGGACTAGATTTGGTTTGGAGGCTATTTATAATATTTTGGGGGAGGGCCCACGCACTTCATTTATTATTTCATTGTTAGAATTTGCATTGACTCATAATTACTTTTGTTGTGAAGATAAGATATTTTTGCAAAAAGAAGCCACTGCAATGGGTGCTAATTTCGCCCCTACTTATGCGATATTATTTATGTCATTTTTTGAAATCACTTTTCTGTATAGGTTGGAATTTTTTCAGAAAAATGTTGTACTTTATTATAGATATATTGATGATTTGATTTTTGTATGTACTGGCAATATTATGGAATTTGATGGATTTGTTGCCAGTTTACATAATAATAGATTTGGCCTTGAATTCACACATTTTGAATAAAAGTACTATTCAGTTCTTAGATATTCTATTATATGTGGATTCTAATAATAAAGTGCAATATAGACCGTATAGAAAAGTTACTGCAACTAATAATTTTCTACACGCCACTAGTGCTCACCCAAAACATTTGATTGAAGCACTTCCTTACGGCGAGTTCAAACGCACCCTTGAGCATACTTCAGAGATTAATTTGTTGGACTTTGAATTCAGGATGGTTGGAAATGGGCTTTTGGAAAGAGGTTATTCTGAGGTTTCTATAAAGAATAGCAGTGATAGATTGCTTAGTCCTGATTCATTCACAAGGAATACGTATAAAACTTTGACAATAGGGTGAATAAGTTCCTTTTGAATGATGAGAGTAGAATTTTTTTTAGTTAATAAGTATTCGCTATTTTCACCCATTTTGAAGGATATAGTAGATTTTCTTTGGCCGATTGTTTGTCAGAATGACGAAATAGGTCATTTATTTCCCAATAGAGTATGTTTTTCATATGGTAGGTATACAAATTTAAAAGAAAAGTTGAAATTTAAATCAAAAGTTAGGATTAACATGCTGAATGGGAGTCCATCTGTAAAAGGTATGTTTAAGTGTGGTAAATGCAGAATTTGTTCTAAAGTTAAGAATTTGACAGGTAGTTGCATAAATGGCATAAAATATCAAGCTTTGGATACATTTAATTGTAAATCTTGTGGGGTGGTTTATATAGTTGGTTGTGGGTGTACTCCACCTAAATATTATATAGGGCAAACTAAACGTCAGTTAAAGTTAAGAATTATGGAACACATGGGTGATATTAGAAATGGCAAGATGGAAAGTCCAGTTTCTGAGCATTTCAATAATTCACATAATGGGGAGTTGGATTCTTTGTTTTTTTGTGCGTTGGCTAGACCTGACACTTATAACACTGGGAATTTTTTACAGAAGCTGTTAAAATTGGAAAGTATGTTCATTTTAAACTTTGGTACTTTAAAACCAAAAGGTTTAAATATGGAAATTAACTTGACTATTTGACACCTGGGGTATTGGCATACATATAAAACTTTGGTTTTATGTATTATAATACACTATTGTTTTTGTATAAATATTCCCTCTTGTTTATGCATTAGTATTTTAGTGTATGGTCCCTTTTATTCTGAAACCTTGTGAATGATGCAATTGTATAATTATTCAATTAATTAAGCATGGAATTTTGTATAAAAAGATGCATCTGTTGTGTAAAGGTTATTCCCTTGAAGGCTGCGGAAGCAGAGGTACCAGAATAAACTTGAGTGCATCCAGTTCCTGTTTCTCTTTTTGGTGGTTTTCGTATTTATAAGACGTTGGTTTTCTGTAATGTGAAAACTCTCAAGTGTCATCTATTTTCAAAACTCTCAAATGTCATCTATTTTCAAAAAAATATAAAGATTCCAGTAGTTAGTTACCTTGGTTTTAAAATTCCAAGCAGTACAATTGGTCCTTTAAAGTCATGTTAAAACAATTCATATAGTAGATGCTTTGAGAGATTTGGCTGTAACAGTATTAGTCTTTTGCTTCTTCTTTTTGACATCTGTCCAGACATTTGTTTCTTTTGTTCTCTTGAGAGAAGGTGACATCTAACCTACATCTCACATTATTAGTTTTAATAAATGAAGAGGCTTCCTCTAAGTAAATAAAAGTCCTCATCTCGTTGGCATACGGTATTCTTATCTTAGCTGGATATGCAAGTTGTGCCTTGATGTTGTTTCAGAAACTTTAAATCGGCCGCACTTTTTTCCTTTGTTCCATTATTCTAGATGAATAATGAATAGTCATTATTAAATCTTATCAGGCTCCGTTAATGTTTTAGAGGTACATTCCTCCAAGCAGATCTTAAAATCAGCTCCTTGACCAAGTATGGAAGAAATTTGATAATTATTGACCTAGGAGGAGAGTATGAGTTAGTGGCAGGTTTCCCCAAGAGCTCTGTGTGCCCTTTCAATGCCAAAAGAAAGTCCTTCTTTTAAATTTAAAAAGTCAGGGATCCAGCTTGATAAAAAGGAAATAATATCCTCACCTTCTGTGTTTTCAGGTAATCCGAAAATCCCGATGTTATTTAATCCTGATCTTATTTCTCCTCTCCCTATTTTCCAAGTCATCTACTTTGTTAACCAAGTGTTTTGTTTAAGAAGCAGTTCTTTCTGCGTTTCCTCTTCCTTAAGTCTGCTTTCTAAGCCATTTAGAGAAATGTCTATTCCTGTTATCCTTGTCTGGTGGTGTTGTAACATTTCCTTGAGGGTGTCAGCCTGTTTTTGACTGCTTGTTTTAAGATTTTCCAGGTTCTCTTTAAAATCATCCATCTTCAAAGACAACTCCTGCATGGTAAATGCCATCTGTTGTAGTTCCTTCTTTAAGGGAGCATCCTGGTGAGAATTCTTTGAGTTGCTCATTTTAATAAGTGAATATATCTTCCAAGTTCTTTTGACAGGAAATTATTTATAAAACTTCACCAAAGTTTCTAATTATGTAAATAAGTCCTTTATCTATAAGATTTTATACTTTGAAGGAAAAAAAAAATTCCTGTCTTATTTAACTATTTATATGGAGCTCTAAAATACTGCTGCTTTCAGTTAGCCATTCAGGCTCCGCCCCCTGCTATTAAAGTTGCTGGATGACAAAAGATGAACATTGATTCTAGATTCCATTAGGGTGATGGCAATTGACAGCTTTTAAACCCATCAGATACTTTGGAATCTTACTTTTAACTATAAACAACAACATCACTAAAACTCCACTGACAGTACCAGTTATGTTAGAGAAATGGATTCAAGAAATTAATACTGATGGCAGCCAGGGCCGGCTTTATGTAAAGGCGAACTAGCAACCACCTAAGGGAACCATTCTTCTAGGGGTTCTCGTTCCTTATTTATTTTATGCATTTTCCTACCACAGTATTATTTTACATAAAATAAACTGTAAATCCCCATTCCAGTCTTGTCTTTACTTCCTCCAAGAACCAAGCATTATACAACAGTTTGTAACTGCTTTCCCTTGAAGTTAAACAAGGGCTTTCCATTAAAAGTCTTGGTCATCCATCTACAAGTAAAACTACAATGTTCCAAGTCTTGTGCAAGATCGGGATCCATAAAAATCTGCATAATCTGTTATGCTTTACTGCTGGAAAAGCATTTATTTATTTTTATAAACTATTTCCATATCCACACTTCAGTGTACTAAAGAATGAGCAACTTAGTTTTCCCAATTATACAAATAAAAATCTCTGACTCAAGTAGCTGCAGTTCCATGCTTCATCAATGTCAAGGATGCTGTCAGCAAGACTCAAGAACTGGTAAGTAGGATTTTGTTCATAATGGCAACTGTGGAGCAATGTTATGTCCATGTACTGCAAACATCTGGTGAAATGTGTGATCACTTCTATCTATAGCAGCTGCATTCCCATACTTCAGCACACACTTTCTCAAATGATTTGAAAAGTAGCCAAGTCAATAAGGCTGGATGTCTTAATTTTATACACCTTATTGTACAGAAAGTGTGTGCAAAACCTCATGTATTAATTTAAGAGAATTGCAGTAATATTTTAAAATTGCTCCCGATTCTCAACCTCCAGTGAATAAAAATATTGGAACAAATGTCATATCAGAACATCTAAAGCCCCATTATGGCTTCTGGTGTCTAGCTGCCCTTAAATCCCTGGTTTAAATATAGTTATTGCGGTGTAGTCCTGCTTAGTTCAGGTATGTTATCCTAACTGTGTTCTGCCTACTAAGAGGATAATCAGTGTGACTGAATAAAGATCCACCAAAACATTTCTATTTGTAGAATAGTCGGGTGAACTAGCTTTGCAACAATTTAACTTTTGCCAAGTATTTTTTTTTATACAGTCTGCCTGAAGGTGATGTGGTATTGGAGTTTTGCTGAGACCTACTCTTCATGGGTCTAACAGGCTTTAGCAAGGACTGTTTTTTTTTTTTTTTTTTTTGTTAAACAGCCTCAGCTGTGACAGATGTGCATGTTACTTAGTGTTTTTTTTTTTGCCAAAGTGAGATTTCATTTCTCCATTTTACAGGGAAATAAGCTTTTAATTGCTTTGTTCCCAGTAATATACCAATGTGTAGCACACTACACCTTCGCAGATTTCTCAGTTTCTCGAACAGAAGCAAAATAAAATACCAGACATATAATTTCTAGTTCTGAGACAGCCTGGACAGACACTTCTTGAAGGGTATAGTTACACCATGATTGAACAAATAAATGCATATTACTTGCATAAAGTAATGGAATGGGTACTGGGTGCTGTGCGACCAAATCCCTGACTTTCAGACTGCACCAAAATACACCAAAACAATTTCACGTGACAGTAATTTAATTCAGTAATTAAGTGAAATTTCTCAATCTGACACTTTCAGCTACAAATGTACATACATGTGTATGAATTATGGTTTACTAAAATCGGGAAAGGTGGGCTTGTACACGACCCTTTTCAGCAACTATCTGGACTATAAGGGCATATAGAACCACATGCATACAAGAGCAGAAAATCATCACTCAAATCAAGAAAATGATTAAACAATGAATAAGTGAAAAACATACATCTGTGCTAAAAAAAAAACTTAATTGCAACTAACAAATAAGTAGCATACACACACAACACACACAACACACACAACACACACAACACACACACACATCTAGGTTTACAATCCTACTCAAAACACAGGGAATACCTTTTTGGCTCAATGGAAAAAAAACAGGGGGGGGGGGTTGGAAAAGGAAGCAGGGGTGGCAAAAAAATTCTAGCCAGGAGCTTAGCAGTAGCACAGCCAATTGTTGCTTAGATATTTTAGCAGCAACTTGAAGATATATGTGTATTGCCTGTCAGGTTTATTTGCAGCATGACAGAGTTCTATTTTTTGAGACCTGGTGGACTACAGAGAATCACTAATTGAGTTATTTGTTTTGGACATGAAGAGAGAGTTGCTACTTTACTATAATAGTCTAGTGCTGGAGTATGGCTGGAACATATTTTTCAGTAATGGACATTTTCAGGGAAATTAAAATCAAGCTGCTAATATGTAAGGTAGTAGACCTGGAGTTGTTTGGACCCTTGGGATAAGAAACAGTGCAAATAAATAATCACACTTGAGTGGGTTAGTCCTTCTAGGCCACAAGCCTCTATGAGAGATCTAGGGTGATGTGCATACTGAACAAACTGCAGCTGAGGATGAAGTGAGACACCAAACCACACCAAATGGAAAACTCACGATCCAAGTATGATCCAAGTACAACTCCAAGTTTATTCAAACCAAAACACAAAAGGACAATAAAAGCCGTAAGCGCTTTCGTCCCGTGACAACAGAACTTCATCAGGCAATTAAAATAACACTGCAGCAAGCTTTTAAACATATTCACAAGTATCCTAATTGTTTCTATCCAAGCCCCCTTAAAGCTACAAGACCAAATTTATTACAAATACATTCTATTTTATAATAAATATATATAAAAATACATATAAATACACATACATTTTTTTAAAAAAATGTAAAACTTCTATATTTTTTTATATATAGTAGTATATTAAATTGTACACTTTTATCTTCTTAAAGCCTTCAATAGGGAACTAATCAATACTTTTTCATTTAAACCTGGCCAGTTAGTAGAATCTAACAACAACTGCCAGTAAAGTTCCCTTCTTTCCAATAAGGTAGACCAAGTACCACCCCTAATATCTGTTAAAATGTTGTCTATAAAGAAATTCAAGGAATGCCCTTCATTCTCCGAAATATGCTTGTATAATGCATTGGTCTCCTTCACTTTTATACCATATAAGTGCTCATAAACATGTCTTTTTATCTGTTTTACCAATGTAAAAACAATTACATTGGTTACATAAGGCACAATATACTATTCTCTCTGAATCATAAATTATATTTACACCTTATATTAATAATGATATTAATATTGAATACACCTCCCTCTTTTATGCATTTACAAAACTGGCACATTCCACACTTTTTCATCTGCCCATTCTTATTGTCATTGCTCAAAGTAAATTTCATTTCATATGAACACTTACCTCTTTTAAATATAATGGATGGTCTCTCATCTTACGACTTTTATTAAGTAAACTTAAAACAGCACACCACTGAATACACCAGATGAATGCTGCCTGTCACCCAGTTTAAAAAGCACTTAGAAGTAAAATCAAGTTGGAGGTTACAGGAGCAAAACAGGTCCAAAAAATGAAGAGTATCTCAAGACCAACTATGTAAAAAGAATGAGTGTTTATTTAAAGATGAGCGCTTTCACTGTTAACACAGCTTCTTCAGATCCAAGTTAAAATAAATAAAAACTTAAAATGGTTCTTTTATAGGATCACCTCTAGTGGTCAAACAAGTAATTACAATGAGGATACATATAATGAATGAATAAGTTGGATATACATCATAAAGTCACAAATCAAATAGATGTTAAATGCTCGAACAATGCCTGTCCTGAAAATACAGAAAATCCCAGTCAACTACATTTCCAAATGAAATGACATGAAAAATATATATATAACCTACATAAGAAGTATCATGAATAAAAGTGAGTGTTAAAGGGGGGGGGGGCTAAATTCTCTAGTGGTCAAACAAGTGATTACAATGAAAAGAACATAAACTGGTTCTATTGTATGATCACCTCTAGTAGTCAAACAAGTAAATACAATAAGAATGCATGTAATGAATAACCAGTAGAGGTGATCATACAAAAGAATCAGTTTATGTTTTCTTCATTGTAATTACTTGTTTGACCACTAGAGGTGATCATATAAAAGAACCATTTTAAGTTTTTATTTATTTATTTTAAACTTAGATCTGAAGAAGCTGTGTTAACAGTGAAAGCGCTCATCTTTAAATAAACACTCATTCTTTTTACATAGTTGGTCTTGAGATACTCTTAATTTTTTGGACCCGTTTTGCTCCTGTAACCTCCAACTTGATTTTACGACTTTTATTGTCCTTTGTGTTTTGGTTTGAGCAAACTTGGAGTTGTACTTGGATCGTACTTGGATTGTGAATTTTCCATTTGGTATGGTTCAGTGTCTCGCTTCATCCTCAGCTGCAGTTTTTTCAGTGGTTTATTTGTGTTTTCTGTTGCCTTTTCCAGTTTGATGTGCTTAGTGACTGAAGGAAATTTGACCAGGGCACCAGGGAATTTCCCCTACTCTTGGTAGTTGGGGGAAAGATTTGTGTGTTACACATCCTGACTTCCCATTTCCTGTCCAGGCACAGAGGCAGCCAGGAGGAACAGGAAGAAAATATGGCAATTCAACTTTGGCTGAAAATGAAGTGAAGGTACAGAAAAAAAAAACATGATATTGGAAGAAAAGGAGACTGTAGTTGTAACAGTTCAGGAGGAAAACTTTCAGAGGAGATTGTTTGAAGGAGAGACAGTTACCTCTGAGGAATGCATAATTACAACCCTCCAAAATTGAGAGGGTTGCGGGATGAATATTTGGAAAAAATGGTCTACCAAAGTGAACCAGAAAGTGGAGCAGCAATTTCATGGAGTGACATCATGGAGAAAATAGAAGAAAAAGGAGAAGAGACTATGTCAGAAAAAGTTCAAGAGACAAAAACTTATGTACAAACTGTGGGAGAAGGAGCAAAGAAAGAAGAAATAAAAGAAACGAAGAGAGAATTATACAGTATGTGTGAACGGTAAAAAAGAAGAAAT
Source organism: Protopterus annectens (assembly GCF_019279795.1). Lineage (NCBI taxonomy): Eukaryota > Metazoa > Chordata > Ceratodontiformes > Protopteridae > Protopterus > Protopterus annectens. Next base: position 1,047,742,269 of record NC_056747.1, read on the forward strand.
TTTGGACAGGTGTAAAGTTTGGGACTGTTATAGCACCTCTGGGTGTCAAAGCAAAAGAGGAAAGATCATTCATTTTAATTAAGAGACAGACTTTTTGTGCCTTTATATTTGAGACTGGGCAAGCCATGGAAATTTTTCTGGGTGCATACGAACAAATGAAAAATATTTATCCATGGTCAGAATAGGTCATGCAAGCTTTTTACAGACAAACAAAAAAAAGAAAAGAATAATGATCCAGTTTAGAACTAAAGTTGAAACAAAAGAACATTTGTTAACTATATGTA
>NC_056747.1:1047750052-1047767116 GCF_019279795.1 Protopterus annectens
ATATGAATACTGGGAAAAACCTAAGTGTCAAAAATGATGTAATTTCGGGAGGGCCTTAGAGACATGTTTGTTAGTAATAATATTTCTCACAAGAGACTGGAAGCATTTTGACTTTGGACATCAGCACTCTGCCTTGTGCTCACATGTAAGTTTTAGCACTGTGATTTCTTGTAGGAATAGTTAAAGCTAATAAAGATTAATTAGGTATTTTTCTCTGAAATCGGACCTGTCCTACTGTATTATTTTAAGTTTCTGTGTGATATCTGAACTCTTAGATATCTCTGTGGTGTAGTAATTTTGTCTTGTGTTTTAATGATATATTATTAAATATTTTTAAAACCTTCTACCTGTGGCTGATTTGTGTAGAGATAAGCTCTAGAGTACATTGCATATTTATAGAGGTTATTGCAATAGGCCACTCTAAAGTAAGCCTCGACTGTTAGTCATACTACCACTGGATAATACTGCACAGTAATAACTGGACACCCTTTTAAGGGCCTTTTATTAGCTGATATTATTAACTGGGTGGTGGGAGTAATTACTACCGTATAGTCTGGGTAAAGGGGCATAGTTGGAGAATCTGTGTCGGCCTTTCCCAGGAGTGTCTGGGAAGTTGTATAAATACTTGTGTGTGTGTGTGTGTGTGTGTGTGTGTGTGTGTGTGGGGTCAGCTACTTCGCAGGGACACGAAGCACTGGTTGGACAGAGAGGGTACTGGAGGTTTTAGCTTGCCCAGTTAGGCTAAGATCTGGACCCTATAGCTGTGCCAGTGGGGGGTCTTATTGGGGACCTGGTAAGCAAAGGAACAACCAGCCCCAGACTGACTGTGATCTCTGTGTGCACGTAAGGGAAACTGTACTTCACTGCATGTAGTAGTCATCCTTTTCTCTCTTTCTATGAGACAACCTCCCTGGTGTTAGTGGTGAGGATTGAGGCTCCTTGATTGCTGGGCCAGGGCACGGTTGACGCAGAAGTCTTTAGCTAAAGTACCAAAGAAAGAACATGTCATCATCTTTATTGTGCAACATCGCATGTTTAAAGAACTGACCTCTGATTAAATTTCTTTTCAAATGCTTAGGGTGCATACTTTGCGTGCGCAATAGATTCTTCTTGCATGCTTTCTTGTAATGCTAGTATCAATCACACCACTGTCCTTCCTAATATAAACATCTAGGAAGTCTACACCCACATAAGAAAAGTTGTATGTAAATTTCAAAAAAGTAGTCGTTCCATGTAAATATTGCACAAACTCTTGTAGAGTTTCTAACATACCTGCCCAAATTAAAAAGACGTGATCAACAAAATGGGAGTAGTGCAATTAAAGAGGAGAAATGAACATTATCACTAAATACAAATTCAGACTTCCACTGGGCCACTACCATATTGGCATATGTTTGCGCACATGCTGCCCATTGCTACATCCACCTTTTTAACAAAAAACCTATCAAACAAAACACACATTAGTCAGTCAGAATATCATCTAACAAGTAGCATATTAAATATGTACATTCATGTGTGTATGGAGAATTTTCATTCAGATGACATCTAACCAATTCAATGCCTTCCTCATTCGGAATAGCTGTAAACAAGGAGACCATATCCATTGTAACTAATAAATATTCATTAGCATGATTCTGTGCAGTCTAGTCTGAATCTTTTCAGAAAATGACCTGCATCACAAAGTACAGTCTCAACTTTATCAATAACGGGACGTAACTGTTTGTCAGCGTAGATACACATGGATTCAGTGCCTCACCCTTTCCTCAATATATGTCTCATAGGGGGGAGGGGTTTTATATACGTTTTGTAAACTTCAGGTAGTCTGTAAATTATGGGTATAGGTTCATAGGTTCATAGATTAGTACTAGGCTAACTGCCCCTGTGGACCATTTTTAAGTCTAGCCAATTACCCCTTGTGAGAATCAAACCTAGCACCTTGTCTTTTTAAGGTAAACACCTTAACCATTATGCCAGCCTCCCACCCCGGGATGAACATAAATCCACAAAACGAAGCCAGCAAGTAAGGAAGGTACAAACAGTCATTTATTCAACCCAGTGGAAAAATCCCATGGGTAGCAAAAGCAGATACATGAAAAATCCAAACCGGTTTCGGCTCAACAGAGCCTTCTTCAGTGGATACAAACAATAAAAGCAGTATAGACAAAGGCAACCCAGTATACACCTGGTAATTGGCATCAGAACCAATCACAGTAATAGAACAATTAATTATAATTGATCATTACAATTGATCATTAAGACCAGGTGGAAACAGGGCTCCCAGTTTTACTATCCATTTCTTTTCTTTAAAGTTAAGCAACTCATGCCAACTATCTTTGTCTCTACAAATACCCTTAATATGATCAATAATCACAAATTGAAAAGAAGCTGTTTTATGTTTCAAACTGTTTAAATAGGGCATTGTTGGGACGTTTATTTTTAGTATCACTGAGATGTTCAGAAATTCTCAAGCGAAAAGCTCGAGAAGTCTGCCCCACATAAAATGTGGAACAAGTGCAGGTCACCAAATAGATGACCTACTTGGTACTGCGATTAGCCCAAATTTTTATTTCAAAAATCTCAGAAGTATTTTTGCTGGTAAATTCACGGGTATGTGAAACCCGCGTACAATATACACAGTGACCACATGAAATGCACCCTAGTACAGGACTCCCTATCAAAGAAGTTTGAGTAAAAACTGTAAAGCTATGAACAGATTTTTTTATAATGACTAAGCCTTGAACCTATAGTTTGTCCTCTTCTGAAAGAGAAAGAACATCTGTCCCTAAGAAAAGGATGAAGTTTCTCTTCGGCCAACAAAACATTCCAATGTCTCTGAATAATGTTAACGAAGCCTTGAGTATTGCGTCCATAAGTAGTAACCAAACGCAAAGGCTGTTGGACCCCATCATTGTTATTGTGTTTATAACACAATAGATCTTGCCTGTTTAAATTCGAGGCCCATTGTTTAGCCTGATTAATGGTACCTGGACGATAACCTCTCTAAAAATCTACGGGCAAGATCATCACGTGTTTTCCCATAGGATGATTTGTTAGAACAGATCCTTTTGGCTCTTAGAAATTGGGATTTGGTTATATTTTGGATGATATGTTGTGGGTGGAAGCTGGAAGCGTGTAATAAAGAGTTGTATTCAGGAAATTTCCTAAAAATAGTAGTAGACAATGTATTATCTGCATTTCTGGTAATTTTCACATCCAGAAAAAACATCTTGGATCTGTGGAAAGACATTTTGAATTCAATGTCCCATACATTGTCATTAAGATATTCAAGAAACTCTTTAAGATAGTCTTCATCAACCTTCCACACCAACCAACAATCATCCAAATAACGACGCCAAATGTCCATTTCACACATATAGATATTATGATTCGGGTCGTAAATAATGACCTCCTCAATGTATGCCATAAAGAGATCGGCATAGATGGGTGCAAAAGATGCACCCATCGCAGTCCCTTTCGTTTGCCAAAAGCACTGATTTTGAAAGTAAAAAACATTACTAGTAAGAACATTCTGTTAAGCATACCAAAAAAGGTGTTAAATCCAGGACTATAAAGCCCAGATCTGTTCAACCAATAATCCAAAGCTTGTAGACCTGCCCAATGTGGAATATTGGTGTATAAGGAGGTGATGTCCAGAGTACATAATAACCAATGAGATTCAAGTTGTGTATCATTAATTAGGTCCAAGAATTGAGTAGTGTCTTGAATTCTAGATCTTATGCATGAAAGCAAAGGTTTTAGATAAGTCAAATATTCTGAAAGTGGTTCAGTAATGGACCCATGTCACGAAACAATGGGTCGACCTGGTGGATTAGTAGCATGTTTATGTATCTTGGGCAGAAGATAAAGATATTGTTTTTTGGGGGATATAACCATCAGTTGTTCCTTAGTATATGGTGTAATAATCCCCTCCTCTACTGCTTGCATCAAAAACTGTCCTATTTTATGTTGAAAATGGGAAGATGGATCCAAGGACATATGTATATAATATTCTTTATCCCCCAGTTGTCTCATAGCCTCATTGTTATAAGCCACCTCATCTAGAACCACCACAGCTCCCCCTTTGTCAGCTTGGGTAATAACCAAATTCTTTTTATTAACAAGTTCTTCAAGACTTAGTACCTCATCCGTGGACAAATTATTATATAGCGTTGGAAAATCCTTAAGATGACAATGTAAATCTTTTAACACATTTTTCAAAAAGACACCCACTAGATTGACCATGGGTGGATTAAAAGTAGATTTTTTAAACTTGAATTCACCAGCTGTATCAACATTATCAGCAAAAAACAGTTTAAGATTTAAAATCCGACAAAAGTTAGCCACATCCTGGGCTAAAGCATATTCAGAGACAAAAAAACCAGGAACGAAGTTGAGTCCTTTATTCAATAACTTGATTTGTATATTGGTAAGCTCAACAGAGGAAATATTGTGTACATTACATGGACTGGTCAATGTTCTATCATCATTTTCAAAAGATTCGAGACCCTGTTTGGGCCTGTCTTTTTTTGTGTTTCCGCCCCCTCGTCTAAATCTGTACCCAAAGGGTGCGAACAATTGGTCTTTTTGGCATTAGGTGACATATCTGTAAGGTTAGCTTCTGATTCACCTTCAGTATTAGACGAAGTGTCTTCCCCAGAAGTACAACTGGAAGAATTCACACTTTTCTTTAAGATGGATTTTGGTCTCTTTCTTTTGGGAGTAGAAAATCTCTTGTCATTATTAGGGTTGTCCCTGGGTAATCTAAATGACACATTTTTTAAGGTGTCAAATGGTTTACCTCTCTCATAATCACCTACATCCCTAAAGAATTTTTTAAGTTTTCTTTCTTTCAAACTAGATTCTAACTTAGATAAATCGGTTTGGATTTTTCATGTATCTGCTTTTGCTACCCATGGGATTTTTCCACTGGGTTGAATAAATGACTGTTTGCACCTTCCTTACTTGCTTCGTTTTGTGGATTTATGTTTTTTTTGCTGTGCAAGAGGTTTACGAGCATCTGTTTTTTCTTGACTTTTGGTTTTCTCTCCAGATGCTGTTAACCAATTCTGGTCGGTGTTTGCCTTATTGGTAACTTGACCTTGTTCGTTATACATGGTCACATATATTGATTTATTTCAATATTAGAAGTACATGGCAACTCATTTTTGTAATTATGTTTTGAACACGGAATCAGTTCCATATACTAGTTGGTACGAGCTCCTGGTTGGCTACCCCTCACTCTGCTTACGCCAGCGCATTTGCTTCAGTTCCGGGGTTTCTCTCGCTGAAGAAGCTGTTGGCGTTCTTTAGTTCAAGGCGTTGCTAGGAACTGGCGTTTTTTTGGTCAACGCATGTCGGTGGACTATATACTTTATTTTGGAGCATGAGCCAGTTAGTTCTTCATACTCATGGTCACTGGATACACTTGGACTGCGCAATATTGGGACTTGTCTGTTGGACTTTTTTTGATAGTGGTTAGATACGTTCTTTGTATTTTGTTACCACAACTTGGTTTGTTGGATCTGTATTATTTTCTGATCCATATATCTTTGTTTGAACATTTGTTTTAGGATTTAGATATGTCGTGTACATATTTCCATGTTGGGCTATATTCACGCTACATATGTTTTTGATATTCAACTTTATTTTTTACACATATATATTAGATTTGTTTTTTATACTTAAGAGGATTATTTGGTCATATTCCGGGACTGTGTCATGATAGTGCTCTATTTTTTGTGAGTTTATATTAGTGCATTTTGGCTTTAGGATCATCTTTTTTGTGGTATTTGAATTATTATCACTTATATATATTATATTAGCGACTACTGTTGCTTTGTTCTAGCTGTTTACATCTAAGAATTACATATTCATTTATGGCCATATTGTTGGCTGTATTTTCCCTCCAAGACCTCATCCTATGGTATTTATGGTTACATATATAAACTTATACAAACAGCATCTTTTTGTTGACAGTTATAACACATTATTCTCCAGCTTACAGATCTGGTATTCACAGACCTATTCATGTTTTTTAGTGGCCACACATATTCATATGTTGGTATTGGCCACTTTTTGTTTTTATTTTATTACTAAATAATTTTCTTGATATTTGATTGACATTATTGGATATAAGAACGGGTACAAATACGCAGTATGGTTATTGGATGTTGTCCATATTATTGAGACTGCTTATAGTATTTGTTTACCTGATGAATATTCTTATGCTGAAGACATATACACAGTATACGGGTATATATGATACTTGATCTGTTTATTGTATATTGGTCTTTCTCAGCTTCTGAATTTCAATCCATTTTTGGTATTGTCTACAGGGTCTGTGTACCACTCTGTATATTGTCTATTCATGGAGATTCTTTTATGTGGATTCTCTTTATAACTGTCTCATTTTGGATTGCTGTTTTGTTTTTTGTTTTTTATGTTTAGACACAATATACTTTTTTATATTTAGGATTTGGTCTTGTAGGCTGAAATATGGCATTATCACCTCTTATCAAAGGGTTATCATCAGATCTTGATGATTTATCTGTTTTTGGCTTAGGGGTCAGCAGTTCTGGACAAACTAGCAACATGAAGGTTATGGATGTTAATACAGAATGTGACATGTTTTTTAATCAACTTAACAAAAATATGAGGATGGTCCGTACCAATGTTTGGCACCTACGCCTTTTTAGGGCGTATCAACAAAAAAAGATAACCCCACGTGGACTAAGGATGAGAGTACAACCCTTGGTTTCAAACATTGATGAGAAATTATTAGACGATTGGGGCCAGATTCAACAACTAGCTTCATCCAAATCTGTGGATGCCCTGGCTGATTTTTATGAACGTAAGGTTCACACAGGGATCAAAGATTTAGAAACTATTTGTATGGAGGCTAGTAATTTTGAAACATGTGATTCTTTCCCGTCACAAGTAAAAAAATTAACCACTGATTTATCTAAGTTAGAATCTAGTTTGAAAGAAAGAAAGAAAACTTAAAAAATTCTTTAGGGATGTAGGTGATTATGAGAGAGGGAAACCTTTTGACACCTTAAAAAATGTGTCATTTAGATTACCCAGGGACAACCCTAATAATGACAAGAGATTCTCTACTCCCAAAAGAAAGAGACCAAAATCCATCTTAAAGAAAAGTGTGAATTCTTCCAGTTGTACTTCTGGGGAGGACACTTCGTCTAATACTGAAGGTGAATCAGAAGCTAACCCTACAGATATGTCACCTAATGCCAAAAAGACCAATTGTCCGCACCCTTTGGGTACAGATTTAGACGAGGGGGGTGGAAACAAAAAAAAGACAGGCCCAAACAGGGTCTCGAGAATCTTTTGAAAATGATGATAGAACATTGACCAGTCCATGTAATGTACACAATATTTGCTCTGTTGAGCTTACCAATATACAAATCAAGTTATTGAATAAAGGACTCAACTTCGTTCCTGGTTTTTTTGTCTCTGAATATGCTTTAGCCCAGGATGTGGCTTTTTTGTCTCTGAATATGCTTTAGCCCAGGATGTGGCTAACTTTTGTCGGATGTTAAATCTTAAACTGTTTTTTGCTGATAATGTTGATGATACAGCTGGTGAATTCAAGTTTAAAAAATCTACTTTTAATCCACCCATGGTCAATCTACTGGGTGTCTTTTTGAAAAATGTGTTAAAAGATTTACATAGTCATCTTAAGGATTTTCCAACGCTATATAATAATTTGTCCACGGATGAGGTACTAAGTCTTGAAGAACTTGTTAATAAAAAGAATTTGGTTATTACCCAAGCTGACAAAGGGGGAGCTGTGGTGGTTCTAGATGAAGTGGCTTATAACAATGAGGCTATGAGACAACTGGGGGATAAAGAATATTATATGCATATGTCCTTGGATCAATCTTCCCATTTTCAACATAAAATAGGACAGTTTTTGATGCAAGCAGTAGAGGAGGGGATTATTACACCATATACTAAGGAACAACTGATGGTTATATCCCCAAAAAAACAATATCTTTATCTTCTGCCCAAGATACATAAACATGCTACTAATCCACCAGGTCGACCCATTGTTTCGGGACATGGGCCCATTACTGAACCACTTTCAGAATATTTGACTTATCTAAAACCTTTGCTTTCATACATAAGATCTAGAATTCAAGACACTACTCAATTCTTGGACCTAATTAATGATACACAACTTGAATCTCATTGGTTATTATGTACTCTGGACATCACCTCCTTATACACCAATATTCCACACTGGGCAGGTCTACAAGTTTTGGATTATTGGTTGAACAGATCTGGGCTTTATAGACCTGGATTTAACACCTTTTTGGTATGCTTAACAGAATATGTGCTTACTAGTAATGTTTTTTACTTTCAAAATCAGTGCTTTTGGCAAACGAAAGGGACTGCGATGGGTGCATCTTTTGCACCCATCTATGCCGATCTCTTTATGGCATACATTGAGGAGGTCATTATTTACGACCCGAATCATAATATCTATATGTGTGAAATACATTTGGCGTCATTATTTGGATAATTGTTGGTTGGTGTGGAAGGCTGATGAAGACCATCTTAAAGAGTTTCTTGAGTATCTTAATGACTATGTATGGGGCATTGAATTCAAAATGTCTTTCCACAGACCAAAGATGTTTTTTCTGGACGTGGAAATTACCAGAAATGCAGATAATACATTGTCTACTACTATTTTTAGGAAATTTCCTGAATACAACTCTTTATTACATGCTTCCAGCTTCCACCCACAACATATCATCCAAAATATACCCAAATCCCAATTTCTAAGAGCCAAAAGGATCTGTTCTAACCAATCATCCTATGTGAAAACACGTGATGATCTTGCCCGTAGATTTTTAGAGAGAGGTTATCGTCCAGGTACCATTAATCAGGCTAAACAATGGGTCTCAAATTTAAACAGGCAAGATCTATTGCGTTATAAACACAACAACAATGATGGGGTCCAACAGCCTTTGCGTTTGGTTACTACTTATGGACGCAATACTCAAGGCTTCGTTAACATTATTCAGAGACATTGGAATGTTTTGTTGGCCGAAGAGAAACTTCATCCTTTTCTTAGGGACAGATGTTCTTGCTCTTTCAGAAGAGGACGAACTATAGGTTCAAGGCTTAGTCATTATAAAAAATCTCTTCATAGCTTTACAGTTTTTACTCAAACTTCTTTGATAGGGGGTCCTGTACTAGGGTGCATTTCATGTGGTCACTGTGTATATTGTACGCGGGTTTCACATACCCGTGAATTTACCAGCAAAAATACTTCTGAGATTTTTGAAATAAAAATTTGGGCTAATTGCAGTACCAAGTGGGTCATCTATTTGGTGACCTGCACTTGTTCCGCATTTTATGTGGGGCAGACTTCTCGAGCTTTTCGCTTGAGAATTTGTGAACATCTCAGTGATATTAAAAATAAACGTCCCAACAATGCCCTATTTAAACAGTTTGAAACATAAAACAGCTTCTTTTCAATTTGTGATTATTGACCATATTAAGGGTATTTGTAGAGACAAAGATAGTTGGCATGAGTTGCTTAACTTTAAAGAAAAGAAATGGATAGTAAAACTGGGAGCCCTGTTTCCACCTGGTCTTAATGATCAATTGTAACTAAATGATCAATTATAATTAGTTGTTCTATTACTGTGATTGAGGTCAATTACCAGGTATATATATATATATATATATATATATATATATATATATATATATATATATATATATATATACTGGGTTGCCTTTGTCTATACTGCTTTTATTGTTTGTATCCACTGAAGAAGGCTCCGTTGAGCCGAAACCGGTTTGGATTTTTCATGTATCTGCTTTTGCTACCCATGGGATTTTTCCACTGGGTTGAATAAATGACTGTTTGCACCTTCCTTACTTGCTGGCTTCGTTTTGTGGATTTATGGGTTTTTTTGCCGTGCAAGAGGTTTACGAGCATCTGTTTTTTCTTGACTATAGGATGAACAACATTATCACTGAATTGGATTATGTTCCATTGAATGGTAGGGCTTCTGCATGTGTCCATCGCATGGATTGAGTTTTAAATGTGGAAGGGAAACAGCTACTGCAGTTTGACACTGGATCTTCCTCGGTTTGTATTCAGCAATCTGTTTTAAAGTTCTCATAGTCCATGTCAATCTGTAAAGCACTGGAAAATAATTTGTATATATAAGTGATTACAGTGGCAAAGATTACACGTTGAAGCATGCCTTGTGCATAAGGTAATTCCTAGGGGGCTTCGGATTATTAAAATGCTGACTGATGGGAATACATTCCTCGATTTATTAAATGACTGGCAGAACTTGAACTTGGAGATGGACTTTAACTATATGCAACTGTTAAAGTTTTTTAGCCCATTTGAGGCATTTGATAGACTCAATAATTTAACTCCGCTACTTATGCCCAAAAAATGGATGCCCTCTTTAAAAACATAGGTCGATATGAGAAGAGGCTAGCTGAAATGAGAGAGAAAACCACTGTGAGACAAACCTGATTTCTCAGAGGGACATATATTCTCATGGCTGAAAAATGAAAATAATGTGAGGTCTTAGAATAATGTTATAAAAGCTCTATAAACCTCAAATAAAGAAACAAGTGTGGTTGAAATGGCTTATACTAATCATAGTTGTCAATGGGCTTAGCAGCTCTGATCCTGTGGTAAAAGACGCTGAGAGTTTAAACTTAAATAAATATATGATGACAAAGACTACCACTTTAAATGTGCCTCCTACTTCAAGTGACAAGCACTTTGATGCAACCAATCAGCATCCTTCTTTGCGGATACAAGCTCCAGACTTGCTCAAGAGAGAGTCAAGGGGCCGACAGAGGAGCAGGAATCCAACCAGGCAGAAACGCCAGCAAGAGTTGGGGCCTGCGGTATGGACGAAGGTGCCAAGAATCTTGTGATAAATACTTCATCATGCGTTTTAAGTGAACACTTAAGTACTTAATTATGGCCTTTCATTTATTCCATCGAAGGGCTCTAGTCTTCATGAAGTTTTCGGAAAAAACAAAACAAGAGAGAGGCAGAATCAGCAAGTCCAAAGATAAAATATTTAATATGGTTAGCGCTTTCATCTGCCACTAATGAGCAAACTTCAGACAATTAAAAAGGAAATATTCATTTAAATAGTGAAAAACATATGACATCACTTCCTATCCATATTAGATACAGATAACACTTTTTTAAAAAATGTATGTAAAAATTATATATATGACAAAAATCTAAAATTTTCACATACAAATATAGTCTTACATTAATTATACATATAGTAGAAATCATCTTTCTAAAGATTTTTTATTTAAAGAGACATTTAACATTAGAGTTGTCATTTAGTCCTGGATAACTAAAGGCATTCAAATGCAACTGCCAGTTAAGTTCCTTTTCTTCCAATAACAGTGACCAAGGACCACCTCGAATGGCAGTGGGAAGTTGTTAAATAACCAAAAAGGAAAAAGTACGCCCAAGGCATTGGTGGGATTTTGTTTCCCTATATTATAAATGTGCTCATAAATGCATTGTTTTAACTGTCTTTCCATCTTACCTACATAAAAACATTCACATTTTTCACACAAAGCTAAGTACATCACTCCTTTAGTTTCACAGTTAAATCTACTCATTATGAACTGATGTTCGTTAACAATTGTTCTTTTACCAACTTTAATATACTTACTTCATGAAGTTTTGCTTGACCTGAACCTACAGTGGATATAAAACGAAGTGTGTACACTCCTGCTAAAATGCCAGGTTTTTGTGATATATATTACAAAAAAAAAAAAAAAATTTGACCATACTAAATAATTTCAAAACTTTTACCACCTTTAATGTGACCTATAACCTATACAATTCAATTAAAGAACAAATATGTTAGGCGAAAAATATAAAAAAGAACAATGAGCTGGACGCATAAGTGAGCACACACAAACTAATCCTTTGTTGAAACACTTTTTGATTTAATTACAGCATTCAGTCTTCTTAAGTACACACCTGCCATCAAGAAAAGACACTGATTAACCCCAAATAAAGTTCAGCTGTCCTAGTAGGATTTTCTTGACCAGTTGCTTGATACAGCAAAAGCCATGGTTTGCAGAGAGCTTACAAAAGCATCAAAAGGATTTCACTGTTGAAAGGTATCACTCAGGAAAAGGGTACAAAAAATTTCTACAGCACTGAATATACCATGAAACACAGTGAAGACAGTCATCAAAAAGTAGAGAAAATATGGGATAACAGTGATGTTGCACAGAACCGAAAGTCCCTCCAAAATTGATGAGAAGACAACATGAAAAAACTGGTCAGGGAGACTGTCAAGAGACCTACAGCAACACTTGAAGGAGCTGCAAGAATTTCTGGCAAGTACTGGTTGTGTACTACATGTAAACTAAAACGGCAAACCAACTAAATATAAACAAGAAAATGAAATACCAACAGTTACAGGCAAGATACTTTAAACGTAAAAAAGTTTAATTAGAACTATACACGTTTTTCGTCACCCTCATAGGATAACTTCTTCAGAAGTAAAAAAACAAGTTTCAAAGTAACAGTTTAAAAAACCCGGTGTATATAGTCACATGATGCTGTAGACCTATCAACTCCATGTTACATTTAAACACATACTGCAGTAAATAAAAATGTCACTCATAACCAAACCAACAGTAAATGTTGATTGTCAGTTAAAAACCCTATCAACTGTAAAAACAGTAAGAGTAAAAATAATGATGAAAATATAAAAAGTGAAAATAGAGTTAGTAGACAAAATACACATATTAACCAAGTATTTACTAACAGCGCTCATGATAAGACTGCTCATAAACAGTATCTAAGCGTGTAAAAGTGGTATAAAATCAGGAGAAGTTCAATGTTAGAGTTTTTTGAATAAATGAATGACTGGATGATTGAACGGGACAAGTTAATTTATCAAAAGGTGTGTTTATACAAATGTCATGTAATTATGTTTAGTCATCTCCTTAAGCTTTTTAACTTTAAAAGACAAGATATATTACAGTTTTCATTCAAACCTGGATAAGAAAACGCGTCCAAGGTTTGTTGCCATTCTAATTCACGTTCCTCAAGCAATGAGTTACTAGGTCTTCCTCTAACATCTGGCACTATTTGGTCAATAGCTTGAAAGTTAAATGTATGACCATTATTCAGACACATGCCTAGCTAGGGCATTTTAGGGCATTTTCACTTTTGTTTGTATCAATAACATAAATGTGCTCATACAGCCTTTCACGGAGCTTCCATTCAGTTTTACCTATGTAAAATGCTGGGCAACAAGTACACTTAGCTATATATATTATTCCCTTAGAGTCACAATTCAATTTACCTTATGGAGGGTGACAAAAAACGTGTATACCATTTTCTTGTTTATATTTAGTTGGTTTGCAGTTTTAGTTTGCTTGTCTTTTTATGGCGTCAGGAACACCTAACAGTTTAACAGGCAGTCCAAATTTATTTAGCACCTTGCAACAAACAGAAAATGTGGATATACCTACTCTGTTGAGTACACTTACTCAACGGATTGACTAGATTGTCCACATAATCAAGCTGGGTAGCAAACGACAGAGTGAAGGGGTAAATTCCATCAACAACTTACCGGGTTCCAACCAACATTGTCTTAGTCCTTTAAATGCTCCAGGTTCTGGTTCATCTCAAGATACTACACCACAACTTAGCGTGTCTTCAATTCCACCAGCTCAACAAGTTCATTTAAGTGGTAACTCCATTCCAACAGGTTCTGATACACATGCGGCGCCTAACACCACAGGGCTTATTGGTGCTCCTTTTCTTGATTGGGTCAATGACACAGCAAAGCTTTCTTCGGGCTTGTCCTCGATGCAGGAGCAACCGGCCATAAACACTTCAACACCACAAGTGAGTACACAACTAATTACTGAAAAACTAAAACCTTTTGATATTAAACTACTGAAATTAAAAAAACTTCAACTTGAAGTAGTTTACTTCAAACAATGCCTGCAAGAACAGATAGTACCTAAAGGTCTTCGGTACCATCAATTCCCACTGGGTTGGTGCCTGATTCTGCTTTCCACAAGGAACTTATAGATTTGTTCGACCAACAAGGGTTCCAATTAACAGAACTTATGATTAAACACTATTCACTACATACTGACAGTATTCTCAAAGATGTAGATGAATTGAATAAAGAAATTAAAGTAGATATAGACTTTGGTAGCTACAAGTACGACTACAGCAATGTCTTCACTAGTATCAAAGAACTATTAGACAGACTTAAGGGCAATAAAATTAGAAAGATCAATCGGGACCGCCTAGCTTATTAACAATGGTTTAGCATACCCTAGACCTCAAGTGGCCCAGACTTGGCAAGCCAAAAATTCTATTAATGCAATTTCCATGACCACTAGTGTGAATAATCCTGACCATTCTACAGAAACTATTGGGGAAGGCACCACTGAAGTGACTGATGCTGTAAGACGCAGTGAAAGAATCAGGTCTTACAATAATCAGAATAACAACCAGTTTAATCATAACAGTTGGGAGGGTGATCTAATGGTTAAGGTGTTTGCCTTACAAACACAAGATGCAGGGTTTGAGTCTCACAAGGGATAATTGGCTAGGCTTAAAATGGCTCGCAAGAGCTGTTAGCTTAGTACTAATCTATGAACCTTTTAGGGGGGTTGGGAGGGTGGCCTAATGGTTAAGGTGTTTGCCTTACAAACACAAAGTGCAGGGTTTGAATCTCACAAGGGATAATTGGCTAGGCTTAAAATGACTCGCAAGGGCAGTTAGCTTAGTACTAATCTATGAACCTATGAACAACCAGTCTGTGAAAAATTTTCAGACTTTTCAGAAGGACAACAATCCCAGGTAGTCATCAACAACGTGTCCTCCCCAGAACAAAAGTAACAAAGCATGGAACAACCGACGCAAGAGATAGTAAAAGAGGGACACACGACTACCACTAAACTGGACATTCTTACTAATACAGGTGGTGACTAACATTTATAAACTTCTCTTCCATTTCCATTGAGCCAGATTTGATTGAACTGTTGGCTAGAAGCAATACCTTTGTTCCTAGTAGGAACATGAACGTTGCTAAAACTTTAAATTGACCTGAAGTATTATGTGAGAAAATTAAATTTAACCCTTCTTTTGGGAAATTCACTCAAAGTTGCACTTTTAAACCAACAAGTACTTACAACCCTCCTCTCCACCCTTTACTTAACCTCTTTGAGAATGTATGCGAGTTAGACACAAATACTTTCACATAGAAACAATACTACAAGTATGTACAGGAGAAATAATACTAGTCATGAACAAACACAAGCTTTAAAACTGTTAAGCACCTCACAGGTTACAACAGTTAAACCAGACAAAGGGGGAGGTCTGGTAATCTTTGACATCAATGACTATAACAATAAAATGGAGTTAGCTTTGAACAACACTGCCTACTCCAAGTCATCACTGAATGAGATGAATGTAGCACATTCACATATTAGAGGGTATTTCAATGATCTATTCATTGAGGCAAAAATTGACCTCGATACATAGAACTATATCAACACCTTGTATCCTAAGACAGCGGTAATGTTTGGTATAACTAAAGCACACAAGGACAAGTTTAACCCACCTATGAGACTTTATGGTAGAGCTTCTTTAACCTATCCTTGGGCGAAATTAGTGGATTCCATCTTAGAAAAATACCTGAAATCTGAACCACAAATATGCAAAGATTCATGGTCCTTTCTACAAAAATTAAATGACCTAGAATTTTGTCAAGAAAATAATTTCTTGACTGTTGATGTAGTTGATTTATACACCATTATCCCCCACCTCGAGGCTGTAGAATGGATTGCCCTCATACTGAAAGACAAAAATGCACCATCTATGGAAACTGATCTAGTCACAGAACTCACAGACATCATTCTCACAAACAACTTATTTATGTTTAATGGTGAAGGTTATTTACAGAAGCAAGGTGTAGCTATCAGTTGACCTTGTGGGGCTAGTTTAGCAAATCTTTTTATGGCCTACTGGGAGAAGACCTTCATATTTAACAAATCAGAAATAAATCAGAAATAACACTCCTTTAATCTACTATACCAGATTTTTAGATGACATCTTTATTATTTTTAAGGGGAATGAGAACCAAGCATCTCAACTAGTGAACTACTTTAATTCTACAACAAGTTTTTTTAAGTTCATATTTAACTTCAATATGGCATGCATTGATTATTTGGATGTCAAATTACAAAAGGACCCAGTAAACAAGATGTTACCTTCAAAAATTTATAGGAAACCTACTTATTGCAACTCTTTCTTGCAGTACACCAGTGCCCACCCTTATATAGAAAAAAGATCAATAGTTAAAAGTCAACTCATTAGGGCTGCAAGAATGAGTTCAATAGACAGCAACTTTTTAGTCGAATGCTACTTATTGAAAGATATGTTTCAAAAACGTGGTTATCCTATTGTTTTAATAGATTCTTTAACTGAAGAAATTCAATGTAAACGTAATAATGGTCATTTTAAACCTCTCCTAGTATGGAAAGATGTAAACCAGACTACTCAACTAGTACCCACAGAAGAAATTAAATTTACAATAATAATACTGGGTACAATAACACTTTTCAGACAGTAGCTACCAACACCCTAGTGTTAGATAGCAGACCTGTTCAAGATGTTAACGGCCAGTTTAGCCAGTATCCATCTTATAATTTGAGTTTTATTACCACTTTTAACAATAACAGTCAACAGATTAAAATAATTTTATATAAAAACTGGACTTTCCTTCATAGGGACAACCTGATAGTTGCTAGACTAGGAAAGGTACCTACAACAGTTTACAGAAGGGGGTGTAATTTGAAAAACTTCCTTGAGAGCAAAACCACGAGACCCAAAGGGAGATTTGTTGGCATGTCCATATGTGGAACATGTAGAATGTGTAAACACATCAGGACAGGTAGTTCATTTGAGATGGGTAATAATATCAAGTACTTCATTAAACAAATTGAATTGTGACTCTAAGGGAATAATATATAGCTAAG
>NC_056747.1:1047772616-1047785116 GCF_019279795.1 Protopterus annectens
TAATGTTCCATCTGTATTGTTGATCCTCGTTCAGTCATTACACATGGATATCGGTTCTGACCTCGGAACCAAGCCGGCCATTTTCCAAGCTCGCGTCAGCTTCAAACTCTCGAGCTCTTACCCACAATCCCCCTCTCCCTGTTACCTCATATTGAGTTTGCAAGTCAAAGAAGGTAAAGGCTACCTCTGGTCAAATAACCTAAGAGAACCGGATGGTGAGATCCACTTGGAACCCCAGGAGGGGGAAGGAGGCAGGGTTGAAATGACTGAACGAGGATCAACAATACAGATGGAACATTATGTTAATCCTCGTTCATTCCTTACACATGGGACAGAGTCACCAGCTACCTCTATTCCTGGGAGGCTCTCATGGAAGGACATTCCTGAGCACCATAGAACCAAAAGATGCTCTTCCCCTGGAGGCCAAGTCCAATTTGTAATGATTGATGAAGGTATGAGGCATAGCCCAAGTTGCAGCTGCACAGATGTCTTGTAAGGAAGCTCTGGCATGGAAGGCAGCAGAAGTTGCCACCGACCTTGTTGAATGAGCTTTCATGGTAGTAGGCAACGAGATATTACATTGTGTATAAATGAAGGTCACACAGTCCTTCAACCATCTAGCTAATGTGACCTTAGCAACAGCAGATCCTAATCTAGGTCCAGAAAAGGCCAATAATAACTGGTCAGATTTATGAAAGGGCCTAGTCCAGTTTAAGTAAAAATGGATTTGCCTGTGGATATTTACGGTATGTAGGCAATACTCTCCTCTGTTTGAATGATTGGGAAAGAAAACTGGCAATTCAGTGGCTTGATTAATGGACCTTTCAGAGATCACTTTAGGCAGAAATGATGGATTAGTTCTCAGAGACACTCTATCTCTATGAAAAATCAAGTATGGACTCTTGATACATAAAGCTTGAAGCTCAGAAATATGTCTGGCAGAAGTAATGGCGACCAAAAACAAGGTTTACCATGACAAATGCTTGAGGTCGTAAGAAGAGGCTAATTCGAAAGGTGGCATTGTCAGAGCTTGTAGAACTAATGATAAATCCCATGGTTGAATAGGTTCTCTAAAAGGTGGCTTCAGATGATTCACACCTTTTATGAAGGTCTTGCACAACTTGTGGGACATAAGAGAGGAATCTTGGACACCCTCATGAAACCTGGCCAGGGGGACAATGGTGATGGATGCTGCCATGGAACCCAACAGCTGTAGAACCAAGTGAGCCGTGGATTTCTCCCTTGAAAGGATTGTAATCAGTTGTTGCTTTATCCTTAAAATTCTGTGCTCTGGAATGGCAGCTCTGCAGTTCTTTATGTCCAAGATAACCACCTATGAATTCTGTCAACTGAGATGTGGTGAGATTGGATTTTTTGCCAGTTTATGGTTATGCCTAGCCTTTGTGCAGTGAGGAGAGAGTATGCCAGGGCTTCTTCCAATAGATGTCTGGTGGGGGCGGAAATGAGCCAGATGTCTAGGTATGGAAACACATGGAATCCTTGAAGTTGCAAGTGAGCTGTGACAACTGCCATGCACTTTGTGAGCACTCTGGGGGCTGTAGAGAGTCCGAAGGGCAGTACTTTGAACTGGTAGTGACTGGCTCCTGCACGAAAGCGCAGAAATCTTCTTGATGGCCTGTCCACTTTTATTTGGTAGTAGGCATTTTGAAGATCGATCAAGCACATCCAATCGTCTTTTTCCAAAAGCAGGAGGATAGACTGTATTTTGACCATCTAGAACTTTTGTACTCTCACAAACTTGTTCAATACACTGAGATCCAAAATTGGTCTCCAGTTCCCGGTTTTCTTTGGCACCAAAAATAGTCTTGAGTAGAATCTGGATCCTATCTCATCTGGAGGGACTATTTGGATGACTCTTTTTCTTAGCAGCTTTTCTATCTCTAGTGCTGCTTCTTCCCTTTCACTGGGTTAAATGTCGGGAAGGTTTTTTGAAGGGACGGGATAAAGATCGAAGGGGATATGATAACTTCTGGTTATAATCCTTTGTACCCAAGAATCAGTGGTGATGGTTAGCCAGGCAGAAGGGTACAAGGAGAAATATCCCCCAACCACCTCCAGAGAAAAGGAGTTGGGCCGCTCTTCAGGAGCACTGGTAGGATTGGCCTGGGAAAAAATCCCTGGAGCCCTGGTTACGCGGACCCCCTCTGCCCTGAAAGGAGTGTCTTCCCTGAGAGTTTCCCCCTCTGCCTCTAGGGGAGAACTCGGCCTGTGTGTCACGGAAAGGACCCTGAGATTTCTTGCACCATATCTTCTGACTCTTTTGGTTTCGAGAGAAAGCACGTTGAGGGGAAGAATAATGGACTCCTATGGCAGAAAGGGTCTTACTGTCCTGTTCACATCTGGCCAGTGTGCTTTTAACTTTGGGTCTGAACAACGAGGAGGGCTCAATGGGAGCATTAAGAAAGGAAGCCTTAAAGGATTCCGCAAAATTGCACAAGCGCATCCATGCATGTCATCTTAAGACCGCAGCTGAACCCGCTACTCTAGCTGCTCCTTTTGATGAGTGAGATATCAGTCGCATAGAGGAGTTAAATATTGACTCAATGGTAGCCAGCTGAGAGGCCACTTTGTCACAGTCTTCATCAGACACGGCACCAGCCAAGGTTTCAGAGAGCTCAGAAATCAGATCCCTTTGAAGCCTGGTAAAGTGTGCCATATAATTCAGGGACCTGATAGTAAATGTCTCTGATGCAAAGGTGTGCTTCCCTATCCTGTCCAGGGCCCGGGACTCTTTGTTAGGCAGATGGACAGTCTGGCTTTCTTCTTCTGCCAGATCCTTTTTTGTTGCAGCTGCCACCACCAAAGCATCCACAGGAAGACCTTTTGACTAATGGGGATCCATAGTAGGAGGGGACAAAATCTTATCTGGCCTCTGCGGAATAGCTTTGATGGTATTAGGAGCCTTCCACGCATGCTGCACAATAAGCCGGACAAGTTCATCGGCAGGTGGAGTAACTCAGGAGGTAGGGGGCCCGGCACGAAAGGCCTTCAGGAACACTGATTCCTCAGAGGTCGGATTAGAGGACTGCCAGTCACCTCTCTGTTTCAGGATTTTGAGGATATCACCAAAGGATACCTCAGAGGGTGACCGAGGGGGTCCTCCCCCCTCATCAAAATCTGTGTCTTCCATGAGGGACTCCTCTGTGGAGTCCATGTGCTTCCTCTTACACAAACTTTTCCTGTGAACTTCCTCAGTGGGAGAAACTGGGGAAGACAGTGGAAAAGGGGTTTCTTGTGGGAATATGTCCTGAGGCCCTTGCACCTGGTGTCTACTCGGTGCGACTTGTGAAACCAGTGTACAAGAGGAGGGCAGAAGGATAGACAGTCCAGTATCACCAGCAGCAGTGAAAGCCTTCTCCATCAGTTGGAAGGCTGATCCACCTGAAGAGGAGTGAATGTCTAGGACAGGGGTCACTCCTCCCTTAAGTGGCTCAGCCTGCTGACCCGGAGTCCCTGGATGGCTGTGGAGCAGCAAAGTATGCGTGTATGAGTGCCACCACTGACATCCTGGGTCATAGCAAAACTATCCTGCCACGAAGGCAACTGCGGTTCCTTAGTGAGATCCATAAAGGGAACCGCAGAAGGGGAAGATTGTGCTATATCCATGGACTTCAAAGGCAATGAAGGAGGAGAATAAGAAGGGGTCTTTGGAGATGGGTGATCACCTCCCAAGGAAGGATAGTTCTGGGGGGTGGTGGGATACCTCTGGTCAAGAGTACCTGGTCCACAAAACGCAACAGATAATGTTCGGAAAGGCTTCTAATGGACCTCATGGAAACTGATGGAGAAACAGGCCTGTCCACAGAAGAAGCAAACTCAGTGCCCATTTCACCAGTCCACACCGAGAACAATGGTGCCAAGAGAGACTGAACTACGGGAGTCTGCACCGAAGAAGTCA
Source organism: Protopterus annectens (assembly GCF_019279795.1). Lineage (NCBI taxonomy): Eukaryota > Metazoa > Chordata > Ceratodontiformes > Protopteridae > Protopterus > Protopterus annectens. The sequence continues at coordinate 1,047,776,536 of NC_056747.1, forward strand.
TCGGTGCCGAGGTCATGGTCTGCACCGACACAGGGATTGGTGCCAAAGTGGTTGTCAGTACCAAAGATAGAACCAACAAAACTGGAGTCAACAATAAAGTTTTTGGTTCCGAGGAACTCGGAGCCGACATGGTCAAGGTCTGTGCCGACTGAACGGTCAGTGCCAATACAGTGTTAATAGTCTGAACCGAGGAGCCCCTCAGTGCCAATATAGTGAGGGCTGCAGGAGAAGACGGAGCCAAGATCACTAATGGAGCCAAAGGCCTCGGTGCTGAAGGTCTAGGCACTGAAAGCACTGGGGCTGACTGAGTGAGCTCCGGACCCAAAACTTTAGCCTTTTTAGGTTTTCGTTGGTGGGAGTCCACAGCCGGGAATGAAGGCAAAGATTTAGCCTTGGTAGGAACATCCAAGATTTTCTTATGGGTTCTAGGAGCGGTTGAGGCCTCAGAGCTAAAAATAGCCACTGAAAAGGGAGATTTAAGAAGTCCCTTCAGTAACAGCTTGTTTTTCCTTTCCAACAAGATTCTATTTGAAAAATTCTCAAAAATAGTACAGGGCAGATCAACAGACAAATGGGACGCCCCCAAACAATAAATGCACAGAGTGTGCATCAGAAGTAGGTAGTTTGTGTCCACAATTAGAACACCGTTTAAACCCCGGACTACCTTTCTTATCTGCCATAATAGCTAAAATAGAAAGCAGAAAAGGGTACCAGCAATGGTACAAAAGAATACCCCCTAAGGTATGAGAAAAAAAGGGAAGAATTACCAACGATGGTAAAGGGAATTTACCTCACGGTAAGAAGGTAGAGAAAAAAGAGGAAAAAACTGAAGAAAGTATGATTGCTAGATGTGATAAGGTAAGAGACAATGAAATAGAAACTTTTCTGACAGAAAAGTAAAATACATGGTTATTAAACAACAAACAACTGTACTTAGCTAAAGAGAAGCAGCTTGACATGACAGAATGGCAATGCGGCAAATGAAATCTGAGGTAACAGAGAGAGAGGGATTGTGGGCAACAGTTTAGCTCGAGAGTTTGAAGCTGACGCGAGCCTGGAAAATGGCCGGCTCAGTTCCAAGGTCAGAACAGATACCCATGCTTAAGGAATGAACAAGGATTAACAATATCAGATCATGTTTTATACATAGACACTTTTTAAAGTTTGGGGAATAATCATTTTTTAGTAGATGGAAAATGAAGGGTTAAGTTGTTTAACTGTTTTATGCAAGGTTTAATGAGCAAACGTTGACCATAGGCCAAATTGACATTACATGACTTTTTTGAAACATTTTTAATGTCGGTATGGATTGATTTTTTTTATCTAATGAAGTCCTGAATAATATTCGAACAAAAAGCGCTTAATAATATAAACTAGAGAAAATGTTGGCTTCGGCTGTACTGTTTTTTGTTTTGATTTCTTGTTTACAGTTTTATAAGTTTTAAAAGTGTCAGAGTTGGTTGATTTGTGTATGGCAGCTGAAGGCACAAGCAGTTTTAATACCTTGTTCATTATGACTTCTCAGCAAACAAGTGAAGATATCGGGAACCTGACTGCCCTAGTTGGGATGCTCACCCAATGTGTGGAAGACATGTAAGTTAGGCTGGACTCTATTATTTTTAACATTGGACAGAAGTCCAGAAATTATGCTACCACCCCTAATTTGAATGGGGCAGGACTTGAAAGTGGATTTGTAAACAACAACATTAACCCCATTTCCCAATCAACACAGGAAATTGATAATACCTTAACCAGAGAAGGAGATCGGAGAAACAGGACTGGTGACAATGTGCAAGTACTACAAAATGCAGCAGTTCCCTTGGGGATTATTGGGGTTCTGAATTTTAATGCATGGCTAAATGAGCCAATAAACCTGAGTGATCAACTTGATTTTTCCAGACAGGGGCATCTGGCTGGAGGGAACATAAGCAATATAGCACAAAAATTAAGAACTCTTGACTACAAACTATTAAAACTCAAGAAGTTACAACTGGAGATCATTTACATCAAAGAGTGCATTCAGGAGAACTGGTCCCAAAAGGGTTACGTCACCATCAATACCCTATGGGACTTGAAGCAGAATCTCTTTTTCACAAAGAGTTGATTGAACTGTTTATAGGTTCATAGGTTCATAGGTTGGTACTAGGCTATCAGCCCTAGGGCCTATACAAGCCTAGCCATAACAATTCCCTGGCTATTTCTTCCCACATTATTTACTTTCCTGCGGTACACCATTTGGAAGATACAGATTCTTGAGAATGCCATTTGGGATAAATTCTGCCAGTGAAGTATTTCAAAGTGCGATGGAACAATTTTATTCTTGTTATCCATGTACTATTATAGTAGACAACATTATTGCAGTGGGCAATGGTGAAGATGAACATGATAGAACTCTCAAGAAAGTTCTAGACTGTGCATGTGAAGTCAATCTTAAACTGAATCCTCAGAAATATAAATTCAAACTGAAAGAAGTTACTTATGTGGGTCATTTGTTTACCAGTTCTGGCTTACAACCAGATCCATCTAAGCAAGCAGAAATTCTTGAGATGCCAGTTCCAGAAAATGTCACATCTTTACAACATTTTCTTAGTATGGCCAACTATTTAGGAAAGTTTATCCCAACTTTGAGTGAGCTTTCAGCACCCTTACATGAGTTGACATGCAAAAATGTAAACCAGTCCTGGTTAGAACAATACCAAAGAGCATTTGACTTTCTGAAAAAGAAAACTGACAGGCCACCCACACTGAGATATTATGATGTTCGCAAACCTATAACTCTTTCTTGTCATGCTTCAAAGTATGATCTTGGTGCAGCATGTCTTCAAGAAGGGATACCAGTAGCCTATGCATCCAGAACATTCACCCAAAATGAAATGCAGTATACACAAATTGAAAAATTGCTTTTGGCATTAGTATTCACAAAGTTCAATGATTATATTTATGGAAAACCTGTTCAAATAGAGACTGATCATTAGCATTTAGTGACAATTCTGAAAAAGCCAATACATACAGACCCAGCATACCTGCAATGCATGATGTTAAAATTGCAAAAGTACAATTTCAATATAGTCTATACTAAAGGCAAATATCAATACCTCGCTGATGCTTTGTTGAGAGCACCCAGACAAACAACAGAATACCATGACAATGAGAAAGCAGACTTTGAAGTCATGGAAGTCAGAATTTTTTTCCTCGTTACATCTTGATGAACTCAGAAATCACACAGCCTCAGACCCAATTCTCCAGAAGCTGCAACATTTTATCAGTCAGGGATGGCCAGCACTACAAACTAGTCTACCACATGACATACAGAAGTATTTTCCTTACAGAGATGAGCTCATGATGGAAGACGGAATCATCTTGAAAGGTCCTAAAGTGGTAATTGCTACAGTATTACAACAGGAAAAAAAATCAAAATTTTGCATCGTGGTCACCTAGGTACTGATTCAACCAAAAGAAGGGCAAGAGGCATAGTATTTTGCACTTCTATGTCAAAAGATATAGAGAAGGAACTCTAGCATGTTCAATTTGCAATAGTACTAAAGAGCACCAACAAAAAGAACTACTTCATTTAAAACCAGATTCCTGAATTACCATGGTCGACGTTTGCTACTGATATTTTCAAATGGAATGGTCAGCATTACTTAGTGTTAGTAGACTCTTACTTGAATTGGTTTGAAATTGACCTTCTTCCTAACTTAATGTCTAGCCCTATCATTATGAAATTGAAGAGACATTATTTTCTGTCCATGGTTCATAGGTTCATAGGTTTAACAAACAGGGTCTCGAGTTACTAAATTTAATGACAAAACACTATCAATTAAATGTGGATATTTTAATGAGGGAAGTAACAGAATTGGATAATTCAATAAAAAGTGACTTTAACTTCAATCGTTACCATTTTGAATATGATAGAGTATTCAGCGGTATAGACCAACATATAAATAAACTAAAAACTATCAAAAATAAGAAACTACAAAGGGATTGTAGTGACTATGATAGAGGGACAGCGTACCCAAGACCACCACCTTCACAAAGATGGAATATGACTGGCCGAGTGCATACAGACCCACCAAACCATGGCAACCCTGGTGGTAATGTCCAGATGGAAATGATGTTAGAAGAAACAGATCTTGGAAACCATACTGTAAGTAACACATGCATGCTGAATGGAAGAACAGTACTGGATGACAATTATCAGACTGTATTGAACAACAGTAGCCCTAATAGAGGTTTTAATAACCTCAATGACCAGATGGAAGGTAATCAATACAACCCACAAAGAGGAAATTTTTCCAACTTAAGGCAAATGAATCATGCTCCAAACTATCAGAACCAGTAGGGAAAGAACAACAACACACAGAGGAAGAACAAACGGAGGAGATAATGACTCCTCCATCCCAGGTACTGTTAAATACAGAGAATGCCTATACAATAATTATGAATGAGGAACAAGACTTTAAAATATACAATTATTCCTCATTTGAAGTAGACCCACTACTGGTCAAACTGTTGGCTAAAGGCCTGACATTTGTACCTATCTGTAACTTTAATTTAGCTAGCACGATCTTAAACTTAAAATTGTTCACAAGGAAATTAAACCTAGCAATTCTTTTGGGTAGTAATGATTTAAATAATGACTAGTTTAAAACATCTAGTACATATAACCCACCAATGCACCTATCTATTGCTACATTTGAGTGCATATATGAACTAGACCTATGAAGTCATCAAAAAAATAGAAAAAACAAGCAAGTATTGCACACAAAATGTTACCAAAGCTGAATGGGCAGTGTTAAGTCAATTACAAACTGCACCCATGAGAGTGATGAAACCAGATAAGGGGGTGCAGTTTAGTTCTGATGGATATGAATGAGTATAATTACAGGATGGAACAACTCCTGTTAACATAAGCTTACACGAAAATATCCCTATATGAACTAAACACAGCACATAGGTGTATTAAGTCATATACAAATGACTTATTTATTGAGGCAAAGATTGACGTTACTTTGTATAATTATCTTGGTATGCCAGCAGCAAGGACACCCATTTTGTTTGGTATACCCTAAAATCCATAAAAGTATGGACAATCCACCAATGAGACCCCTGGTAGATGCCTGAAACTCAATCACCTACCCATGTGCAAAAGTCGTAGACTCTATCTTAAAGAAATATATCACCCAAGTACCCCCAAATCTGTAAAGACTCCTGGACGTTCCTGAAAAGAATTAACAGACTACGTTTTCAGGGGCATTATAATTTTCTGACAGTAGATGTTAAAGAATTATACACATTAATCCCACGTTTGGAGGGAACTGAATGGGTCTCAAGGATGGTGAGGCTAAGGGGTGCCCCCCAATCAGAGACATACTTAATAGAAGAACTTCAGGACATAATTTTGTCAAACAACTATGTTACATTTGAGGATGAATACTCTCTCCAAGAAATAGGAGTGACTATGGGCTTACCATGCGGAGAAAGTTTTACTAATTTAGTTATGGATCATTGGGAATTAGAATTTATTACTAAAAACAAGCAAATTCAAGACCAAATATTTTTCTACACATGGTTCTTGGATGAGCTGCGGTGGTGGTGCTGTGGTAGCATTGTCGCCTCACAGTAAGATGTTGTCCTGTTCGATTCTCAGCTAAAGCATCTTCTGTGTGGAGACATGCGTGAATGGGCATACCTTCGTTGAAGGTTGTACATCAGGCCTGGCAAGTCGGTACATAAAAATCTACTGCCAATCATTAGTGGACCGGAGTTCCACTGTGGTGACCCCTAACCGGGAAAAGCCGAAAGATACAATAACAAAAACATCAAGGGAGATAGTAATACAGCTGAAGAATTAGTTAACTACTTTAACAATACCACCAGCTTTCTCCAATTCACATATAACTTCCATGAAGACAAGATGGCTTACTTAGACATCAAAATGGAAAAAGACAGGGACTATAATAGGTACACAGCAAAAATATACAGGAAAATTACCAACTCCCCCACATTTTTGCATTTTTCTAGTTCCCATCCATTCCACCAGAAAAAGTCCATTATAAAGGTTCAATTAGTGAAAGCAGCAAGGATGGTCACCTTGGATAAAGAATTTTTAGCAGAATGTGAATGTTTAAGAGAAATGTTCACTAGGAGGGGCTATCCAGCTGCATTAATAATAGAACTAGTAGAAGAAGTTAAAGTTAAGAGAAATAGGGGCATTTACAAACCACTACTTAATAGTGAATTTACTCCACCAGAATTTGAAGTAGAAGAAACAAAAGGGGTAAACACCAGAGAGGCAATGAATACTGAGATTAACAACCACACAGTAAGCCTCATGACCCCATTTAGTATTGATGCACACAATCTTAGGGGTATGATGTGTAAAAATTGGAACCTGATTTTAGGGGAGTCACTACTTAGAAAAAAAGTAAGTGAAAGTCCCTGAGTGATCTTTAAAAGAGGACAAAACTTGAAAAATGTATTAGATCATAGGAAACTTCCAAGGACTAAGTACCCAGGGATGTTCAGCTGCGAAATGTGCTCTTACTGTAAGCACATTGATGTAGGCCAAACATTTAAAGTGAAAAATATAAAATACAGTATCAATAAAAAATTGAATTGTAATTCTAAATCAATTGTGTATTAAGCTCAATGTCAACAATGCCCAGCTTTTTACGTTGAGAAGGCAGACAGGAAATTAAAACAGCACATATATGAACACATTTACAGTATTAGTAGAGCTAAAATAGATAACGCTCTAACTAAGCATATAGTAGAATTCTAGAACCACAGTTTTAAATTTAAAGATATTGACCAAATAGAACCTGATAACAGATGTGGTCCATAGTCCCTATTATTAGAGAACTTGGAACTTTTATGGCAAGTCAAACTAAATGCATGCACATATCCAGGTTTGAACGACGCTTGTTCGATCTCTTGTTTGTTGAAAATCAAGCGTCTGTTGAGATAAATAGAACCTCAAATATACTATAAGATGTACTTGTACCATATTATATCTTCTGTAACAATGACATATTTTTGGGCAGTGTCCTGTTTTTAAGAACATGTTCTATACATAGACACTTTTTAAAGTTTGGGGAATAATCTTTTTTAGTAGATGGAAAATGAATGGTTAAGTTGTTTAACTGTTTTATGCAAGGTTTAATGAGAAAATGTTGACCATAGGGCAAATTGACATCACAACTTTTTTTGGAATATTTTTAATGTCAGTGTGGATTGATTTTTTGTCTGATGAAGTTCTGAATAATATTCAAGTGAAAAGCGCTTAATAAAATAAACTAGAGAAGATGTTGGCTTCAGCTGTGCTGTTTTTTTTTTTGTTTTGGTTGCTCGTTTGCAGTTTTATAAGTTTTAAAAGTGTAAAAGCATTTCACATGGTATCCCATTCTGAACTCCTAACCAAGCTAGCCAACCTCATCCTATCAGCCTCTGCTCTTAAATGGTTCACCATCTACCTCTCAAATAGCAGTCTAACAGATGGCATTCCATCTGCTCCCCATTCCTACTATCCACACCGGTGTTCCCCAATGATCCATCTTGGGACCCCTTCTGTTCATTATTTTCACTAACAGCCACTATACCTCTTTCCAACATTCCTTTCTCATGCAGTATGCTGATGTCTCTACACTCATTCCTTTTCTGAAAATATCTCTCAGCTTCACGATATTACCCAAAACTCTTTCCTCTCTGTTGAAAGGTGGCTCACTGAAAATCAACTAATACTTAATCCCAAAAAGACTAAACTTCTACTATTTCTCCCTAAATCTCTTTCCCATCTCAAACCAGCCTTCACTATCTCTTCCTCAAACAAAACTATCATTAACGCAGAATCCCACACAAAGCTACTTGGAATGATAATAGGTGATCAACTCAAATTCACCCTCCAAGCCCAACAATCCATCAGAAATACAAACCAAATATTGGGGCTTCTCTATAGGAACAAAAATTCCTAACCCTTGATTCTAAACTATCTCTAGCCCAAGCCTGCTTACTACCAAACCTTCTCTATGAAGTCCCAATTCCCAGAAGCCTTCAGTCTTCAGCAATTTTAAAAATGGAACAGTTCTACAATAAAACTGAAAAATTTGCTGCAAACTTACCACATTCCTCTCACCACTGCATAGCACTAAAAAGCCTACAATGGCTTGAATTTCTCCAACTACAGCTCTTAACAATTTCAAACAACTCATGTCCTACTCAACAAACCCACTGCATGCCCCTCCCTACCCAGTCCTGTCTCCTAGTATACCTCTTCACGCCCACTACGTAGCACAGATCAACAGCTTCTCAAACATACAAACCCAATAAATCAATTGGACAAGTATTATACAAATATACAGTATCTTACAATTGGAATAAACTTCCCCACAACATAAGAAGCATTACACACCCCAACAACTTCAGAAAAAAACTAAAAAAAAAACTATCTAGCCAAATCATGGCTATGCCCATGTCATGACCCCACATAATCCCCTAGCCCTCCTTATCTACCACTGATTTCCATCTTCTCCTACTTTACCTCCTTGAGGTTAATGCTTAAATAGGTTTACCTCATTTCTCC